>NC_053161.1:65203477-65467792 GCF_016835505.1 Polypterus senegalus
TTTCATATAATTATCATATATACTCGTGTTTAAGTTTTTCCGTGGATAAGTCAAGGCTTGATTTTACCATATAATTTCCGGCATTTTATGATGTTGGTCGTATAAGTCAAATGAGAAAAACTCACGCTATTGGTACAGGAGATTATGGATATGCTAACACCCACCTGAGATAGTAACAACGGAACACACTGCCCTTTTTTTTTTTCCCCTATGTGACCACACAGTAATACCCAAACTATTCCGAAGTGACGTTTGCACCGTTTTGTGTTTTTTGTATCTCGCACCTTCATACACCTTTATCGTAAGAGCATCCCTTATCTACAACGAAGTGCTTGATCAGAAGAATATATCGAGCTGGATTTAAATTAAAAAAGTAGTTGAAGTGGCGAAAGAAATTGGTAACTGCGCTGCTGCAACAAAATTCAATGCATCTGAGAAACTGATGCGAGATTGGAGGAAGCAAGAAGATGTACAAAATAAATAAATAAAATTTAAGTGTTGTGTTTTTGAATGGGCGTATAAGTTGGGGTCTGATTTTATGATTGCATTTTTGGGTTTCAAGACCCGACTTATACGTGAATATATATATGGTAGTTTAAAAACCGTTTCATCCTTGAGATGTTAACTTACCTGTGTTCTGCTGCTGGAACAGAAAATCCAGGCACTGGGTCCTTTGTTCCATAGTATTTCTTTACTACACCAATTCCAGCAACAGTATCCGTTCCTTTAAAATTCACCAAATGAGCAGATGCACCAATCCCTGCTGTCTAAAAGTTAAAAACAACAAAATTGGTCCACATGTAACTTAGGAACACAATTTACTTCAACATTATAAAAAGTAGGAAAGTAACAACATTCCAATCGTTTCTCTTAAGCTGACTTTTGAATTTATATTTGGTCATGCATAATATTTCATAATCAAAATGCCATTGCCTAGTATCAACGCCCGACCCCCCCATCATCAGTAGTCATTTGTATGTAAATTCCTTCAACGTCTGAATGTGTCTGTGTCTTTCACAAGGTAATCCAGTTTTACTTCCACATCTCAATAACTGGTGTTAAATTAACTAGCGATTCTATACTGACCCTGTATGAGTGAGTATGCCCTATAATAGTCTTCTTTGCTTTCAAGACTGTCTCCTGCTCTATACTCAATCCTTCTTGGACAGCATCTTGTGCTCAGCATGGGATGGATGGATAGAGGGCAAGTTACACATTCCTTTTAGTAATATTTCATTAGGGCATCATAAGGTTTATTACAAAGTATAAAAATAAATGCAGAGCAGAGATGCACAATATGGAAAGAAAGTAAACATCTCTAAATGTGCACAATAAAAGTATACATCCTTTATAGTTTATAATGTTAGCAAAATGTCTTATATGATAAAACTAACATAAAACAGCCAAAAAAAAATCCAACACAACAGACATACAAATGTTTGGGTATTCTTAGTGAAATCGCATATTTTACTACAATATTTAAATGAAAGTCTGTTAACACAATCTCTGCTGAGAACAAATCAAAACTTGCCATACTTCTGTATACTTTGACTGCAAAATTACAAATTACTTGCCAAGTTTAACAGAAGTGAAAAACACATTGAACACAAGGCAATTGTAAAGTTTCGGCACTGTACTAATATATTCATTAATACTTTTCAGGCTTCAAAACTTGATTTGATAACAAGACCTTAAATTATTAATAATTGCTGAAATTAATATTTAGGCACTCCAATTCTATCATTTTACTCTTTGCAACCTTTGGTTTCTGCAAGCAATTGGCTGTGGGCTTGACACTAAAGATAATAGATTCTTACAAAGTAGGACAAGGCTATAAAAATCATGAAGGAAATTACAGAATTCACACATGAAAATATAATTTCCATATAAAAAAAGAATTGCAAGTTTTGTACTAATTTCGCAATTTTAATTCAAACCATTTATCACACACCAAATTAAAAAAAAAAGGACATTTGCTGCATTGATGTAGCTACACGCATTAAATCAAGTGTAGTTTTTATAGCTAAGTTCTTCAATTCACATTTTGCAAGTCGAGCACACACAAAGCAGATTGTGGTTTTGTTTGAATTACTTCAACTGTCACCTTTATGAAGTGTCAGACAACTGAAACAACTGAGCCATCCAAAAGCCAAAGTTAGTAGGGCTGAGCAGTTGGCCAAGAAGTACTGTGAATGAGATGATCAATAATTCTTCAACGCCTACCAACACACAGACAGGACCCTCAAGGACACATAAATTAACACTTCAAATCTCAGGAACATCACAGAATCAAAGAACAGAGGCAGGGTCAGGCAAATTCTGCAGCTCATTAAACCACAATTGAAAGTGAACTAAGAGCTTGTGATTTAAGATGAAAGTTTGTGTAAGATTTTGTTGATGCTTGTACAAACCCGCTATCCAATATACTTTGGAAAATGAAAAGAAATAAAACACTTGAAATATATCACTCTGTGTGTAATGAATCTATATGATATACAAGTCTCACTTTTTGAATTACTGAAATAAATTCAACTTTTCGATGATATTTTAATTTGTTGAGATGCACCTGTGTACACACACTATACTTGGCTAGTGAAATTCAATGTGACAACTCTAGTGACTATAGGCTTTTCCAGGCAAAGAAAACTTTAGGAGGAGCTCTCTACAAAATTATAACAGCTGAAAAGTTCAAAAACCGGCAAGGCCTAAGTAACCATTTAAATCTCAGTTCATCTGAGTACTTCACACATACACTATGTGCTTTTCCTTACTCTTATTTATAAATCTTGTCAAGGGGAAACTTACACTATGCAACTACATTAAAATAATTTTTTTTTTTATCCTTAAAGAGTGGATAATAAACTGCTCAAAAAAATTAAAGGAACACTTTGAAAACACATCAGATCTCAATGGGAAAAAAATCATGCTGGATATCTCTACCGACATGATACTGGGTAATGTGTTAGGAATGAAAGGATGCCATATCGTTTGATGGAAATGGAACTTGTCAACCTACAGAGGGCTGAATTCAAAGACACCCTGAAAATCAAAGTGAAAAAATGATGCGGCAGGCGAGTCCATTTTGTCGAAATTTCATTGCAGCAACTCAAAATCATACTCAGTAGTTTGTATGGCCCCCACATGCTTGTATGCATGCCTGACAACGTCACTTCTAATGAGACGACAGATGGTGTCCTGGGGGATCTCCTCCCAGATCTGGACCAGAGCACCACTGAGCTCCTGGACAGTATGAGGTGCAACCTGGCGGGGTCGACTGGACCAAAAACAATGTCCCGGTGTCAATTGGATTTAGGTCAGGCGAGCATGGGGGCCAGTCAACGGTATCAATTCCTTCATCCTCCAGGAACTGCCTGCATTCTCTCGCCACATGAGGCCGGGCATTGTCATGTACCAGGAGGAACCCAGGACCCACTGCACCAGCATAGTGTCTGACAATGGGTCCCATGATTTCACTCCAATACCTAATGGCAGCCAAGGTGCCATTGTCTAGCCTGTAGAGATCTGTGTCTCCCTCCATGGATATGCCTCCCCAGACCATCACTGACCCACCACAAAACCGGTCATGCTGAACGATGTTACAGGCAGTATAACATTCTCCATGGCTTTTCCAGCCCCTTTCATGTCTGTCACATGTGCTCAGGTTGAACCTGCTTTCATCTGTGAAAAACACAGGGCGCCAGTGGTGGACCTGTCAATTCTGATATTCTATGGCAAATGCCAATCAAGCCCCACGGTGACAGACAGTTAGCACAGGGCCCACTAGATGATGTCGGGCCCTCAGGCCACCCTCATGAAGTCTGTTTCTGAATGTTTGGTCAGAGACATTCACACCAGTGGCCTGCTGGAGGTAATTCTGTAGGGCTCTGGCAATGCTCATCTTGTTCCTCCTTGCCCAAAGTAGCAGATACCGGTCCTGCTGATGGATTATGGACCTTCTATAGCTTTGTCCAACTCAACTAAACTAGAGTAACTGCCTGTCTCCTGGAATCTCCTCCATGCCCTTAAGATTGTACTGAGCGACACAGCAAACCTTCTGGCAATGGCACGTATTGATGTGCTATCCTGGAGAAGTTGGACTGCCTGTGCAACGTCTGTAGGGTCCAGGTATCTCCTCATGCTACCAATAGTGACACTGACTGTAGCCATATGCAAAACTAGTGAAAAAACAGTCAGAACAGATGAAGAGGGAAAAATGTCAATGGCCTCCACCTGTTAAACCATTCCTGCTTTGAGGGTTGTCTCATCGTTGCCCCTCTAGTGCACCAGTTGTTAATTTCATTAACACCAAAGCAGCTGAAACTGATTGACAACCCTCTCTGCTACTTAACTGACCAGATCAATAGCCCAGAAGTTTCATTGACTTGATGCTATATTCTAATTAAAAAGTGTTCCTTTAATTTTTTTGAGCAGTATACTTTAACAGAGCAGAAGACTTATTACAGTATTTTATTAATAATCACCAATATTTGACTACATTAGTAAAGATGTGTGGTAGATTGTGTAGCATGCGGCCAGGGCTCTTGCCCCGCCAGAACGCCACCACGCTGGTAGGACCAGGGGAGCAAGTGTGTCCGGAACATTACCTCCCCTGGAGCACTAGGTGGCAACCCCCTAGGCTGCAGCAGTGCCTCGGACTCCTGCAGGGCTCCATCAGTGTTGGAGTTTGGTGCAGCCCTGTTGGGATCAGTGGGCGCCACCAGGGGGTGCTGCAGCAGGACTGGCTAAGCCCTTATGGGCAGCTCTTCTGCCACACCCGGCATGTCAGGGTGCACTATAAAAGGGGCCAACTGACACTACTCTGTGAGCCAGAGTTGGGATGGAGAAAGAGAAAGCTTGCCAGGAGGAGTGGAGGAGAAAAAGAAAAGAACAAGAGAAAAGAATTGTGTTGTGCAGTACTTATGCTTTGGACTGTGCTAGACTTGTGGGAAATGGGAGAAAGCATTTTCCCCACGAGGTAAAAATCAGTGTGTGCCTTACACTTGTGTCCCATGCTTGTCTGTGTCAGGTGGAGGCAGTGGCGCCAGCCTGGTGGTCCACAATGGGTATCAGCAAGAGTGAAAGGGAAGCTCTACAGGACAGTAGTGAGACTAACTGTTATATGAGCTGTAGATGGTGGCACGGACCAGAAAGCAGGAGACAGAAGTGGAGGTGGCAGAGTTAAAGATGCAAAGATTTGTATTGGGTGTGACGAGGATGGATAGAATTAGAAATGAGTACATTAGAGGGTCAGCAAAAGTTTTTATGGATGTGGTGAGAGAGGACATGCAAGCGATGGGTGTAATACAGCAAGATGCAGAGGACAGGGAGATATGGAAAGAGATGATCCGTTGTGGCAAGCCCTAACGAGAGCAGCCAGAAGTAGAAGAAAGAAAATTGATGAATACCATAAAATAACTAATTTTGTAAATTTGCCTATATATATCCGAGATGAAGAAAAGCAGATGGGAAGATGAGATGATAAATTACTGAATGCGAGCCTTGCTATCTTTAAAGAAATGTAATATTTTAAAGCTGACCATGGGCTGTCTGTTTCAGGCATTGCCACACCTAAAATAATTGACGGTTTGTTTAAAGCTGTTGATAGAGATTAAGAAAGGAAAAGACAGCACATGTGATCAGGGAAGGAGAATGAGGACCATTTGTAAATGCAGAAACGGAGAGGCATTAAGGTAAGAGAAGATGCCAAATAAGATAAAAAGACTCTGCAAGAATGACAGTGAAAGACAAGGTTAGTGTGAAATGTGTTATAAAGTCTTTCAAGCACTAACTGTCATTTAAAATCTAATTTTAGTCTCTTTTTCAGCAATGAAACACATGCTTGAGTGGACATATTTAAAATAAATAAATGCATTGTTAAATCAGGGCAGTCTAAAACATTGCTTGGGAATGTGATGGGTTACTTGTTGAGTTATTAGCTTGGTGTAAAAAAACACACTTTAACACTCTCCAATTGTCCAGATGCTTACAGATGCAGCCAGGAGTCCTTAAAACTATTTAGCATATTTCAAATGACAAGATTTGACTTTAAATACTACAAATTTATTAAATTTTCTGCATACAGTGTTTCCCAACCTTTGTGTTATCATGACCCAGTTTTTTAATGTCAGTTTGTTTAAGACTACCACCGGTTAGTGTTTGATCCCCTCTGTGAATTGAGCACGATTGTAGAAGTATTAGAGTCAGGGATCAGAGAGGTTATCCAGGAATGCCCGCGATATCCAACTGTAACGCTGCCACTGTGAATCTGGCACGATCAGAGTAATGAAGTGGAGGGCACTGGTTTTTGTCCAGGGTCGGCCGTGCCCACTGATTGGGAAATGCCATCAGAACAGTTAAGACATTTGATCAAATATATCAACTTTCATTGCCATTTGTTTTTATGACAGCATGTTTAACAGTTGAGTCTACATGATGATCTGTCTGCCTTAAATAATCCTCCAAATCAAAAAATTAAATCAGCAAAAAGATAATATTATTAAACTAATGGAAATTTAAAATACATTGCATGCTGATGGATGGTACTCTATAAATAATTATACTGCTAAATTAATGACATACACTTATCTGCAAAAAGACGTTACTGGTAAATAATAATAGAGAATTTTAAAAAGAACATGTTTTTTTAATGTAAAATTGTAACCGCGAAGCCAACGGCTTATGAAATTAATTTTAAACTTTGGCAGTGCAAGTCAAGATCAACAGCAGTAATTAGTAAGCTTAGTAAACTTAGTAAGTGTCACATATATCACAGGCTTTCCTTTTATATCACCACTATGCAGAATCATTTCTTACTAAAGTGTGATCAGCAGAACATGATACGATTTTGCCATCTGATGCAATCCATTTTAGAATATAGTTACATTTCAGTTCAAATAATAAGTATTCGACAATTGTATTGGGAGCAAAAGTTTGTCAGCTAGACACAAAGAAATACAGGAAGCACATTTATTTTTCAGCCCAACTTGTTTTCTCCAGAGCCCACAAAAATAAATCTTAAAAGTTATATAAACTTTATAAAAAGTAACTCGCACAAAAAACAAAAAAAATAAATAAAAAATGGAAAAAAAATATCCACATTAAAAAGTCAAGGTAAAACAAAAAGTATACTTTAAGTAAAAATGTTACATAAGCATGAAAATAGAGTACTACCAAAATACTGCTTTCTTCACTGAATGTTTAAATTTCCAAGCATCACTAGAATGTTTAAATACTTAATTGTAACCATGTCTAAAAATACACGTGACACATTTAATTTTAGATTGGTATATAAAAGTATTTTTTGCAACTTTTAGCATGCAGTTTAGTTTACGGTGATTTACAAAATTTAGATGGTTGCATTCTCCCAGAAAATATATTTACTAGCATACCTAATAGAGACAATGGTACTATAAATTTTTAGTTTTGGTAATTTATTTATAAATGCTTTACTCATTTATAGCATCACCTTCCAAATGCTTGGCAGCAAATGCTGAGGCTTTATGTTTCAAATGACAGTATATGCAGCCAATGTTTAGATTTACTACTTAAAGTGGTAGCTACTGATTAACACAAATTTGAAATTATCCTTAGTACTTGTTACCTGAAGTTTCCAGGCATTTAGTTACACAAGTCAAAAAATGGTGATAGAACTGAGGTTATTACTTTCTATTTTTAAACTGTTTAAAAATTATAAAAATAAGACATTAATACCAGTGCAGACCAAAAGATGTCTTAGGGACTATGACTGACAATTATTATTATTCTCCCAAAAAATACAAAATGTTTTTTTCTTTACTTATCCCAAATCCACTATGTTTATGTGAAGATTAAAGTTGTTTAGAAGATGTAAAATGTATCTGTTACTTAAGAAAATGTCTAAGAGAGATTTGACAGGGAAGCAAAGCGTGAACTGCAGCAACTTGTTCCCTAAACCAATAGTGATACCAATACTCATAGAAATGATCCTATTACCCCAGTTTGTAACAAATACCCATGACTATGTTTTGGTGTGTTTGGTTAGAATCCAACCAATTAACATTTCAAACAATTTTGAAAGTAGATGCCATATTAAAACTTCAGACTTTATTAAATTCGTTCAATCAACTCAGTTATTCTGAAGTTTAAAATACATCTCACACAGAAAGCTAAACTACTCTTGTTTACTGCTGCAGAGCATGAGCACCATGTTTCAGTTAAAAAGGGCAGACAATTTCACTGGCATCCTCAAAAATAAAACAGTTGTTTCTTAATTTGCATAATTAAAAAACTGAAGAAGTACAAACATTTCAACAATAAAATAATGTGAGCAAATCATATTCTCAAAAATTCCCAATATCGTAACAATTATATTAAAATGCTTACCTCTTGGGATGAGACTCCTCTGTATCCAAAATCATGTAGTTTATACTCAAGGCCATTTAAATTTCCAGAGGTTTTCATTAGATACTTTGCCAGTATTTTCTTCTGTTCTCTAGAATTAGTAGCAACTGTAATTGGGTACCAGATCTGAACAAGTATTGTCTGCAATCAAACAGAAAAATCACACAAAAAGTACCATTTAAACATGTTCTTAGAGGTTCTAACAGCTAAGACTATTAAAGGCTGTGATATAAAACAGGCCAAATATTGCCCCTGCCATGGCAATACTTGGCCACACTCCAGTTCTCTTAACACTTTTCAGCCATTGTTACAGCACATTAGAAACCATAAGAAATGAGGATTATATTTGTGGAAGAGACATATCTCAGATGTGGAGAGTCTACCATTTCAGATAATGTTTGTATTAGTCACTAAAGAGAGTTTCTTTTTAAAATTGTGTTTATAATAAAGGCAACAAGATAAACTAATAAACCTCTGTCTGTCAGGTTTATTGAACATGAGCCCAATCGAGAGAAAAAACAACCACAGACAAGCCACCGAATACACAGACAGCATATACAGTGGCCTTCCTCCTCATTCATTGATCAAGAGTTTTGTCTTCAATTCAATTCACTCCCATTTGAACGTGGTTCACTTTCATGCAGTACCTTGATTTTGTGAAGGTATTTAACAATACTTTAGTATAAAAATGCATGTGTTTTGGATATTGTAAGGATACAACTAGATAACCGACATACAGATTACGCAAGAGTTAAGTGGAGATTTTTCATTTTACTATTGCTTGCTGTTCCTTATTGGACCCCGCTATCCACAAGTTAGAGCCAATTATAGAAGGAACTTTATTACAGCTATCTGTTCCCCTTGTAAACAGATGATTTAATACTCTTTTTCTCAGTTAATACTACAAACTTTATATATTAAAAAAAAAAAAACACTTTTGGATGAAGTAGTCCTTTCATTAATTCATAAACTTACTTCTACAAAGTTTTTTTTTTTTATTTGTTTACATTCTGATAAAACAATCACAACAACATCCATATACTGAACACTGCCCAAGAACAGGTTTGGCAATTCTGCAAGGTTTTTTTTTTGTGTGTGTGTGAGCAGGAGGAGGTGGGCAGCCTTGTGCCTGCTGTTTCATAGGATCGGCAACTGGAGAAGGGCTTAGGGTGGGGAGGTTGTGTACCTATGCAAGTATATGCTTTATTTGAGTGTTTTTTTAATATGACTCTCAGTTGATAGAGGGGGTTTTGTCAGGTTACTTTTGGGGTAGTTGTGGGGTTAGCTCAGACAGATTCAAAGAGGGGGGTGGGGATGGCACAGTACCATACAGCACTGTTTTCTCTCGTGGCTGTACATTCCTTTTTCTTATCCTTTTTCTAATCCTTTTTCTAACCATCAGCACATGCAATTAAAATTTGCACATCACCTGCATATCACTCCATGTAAATGGTTTGCTATAGGCCTTTGGAATGAGCCTTTTGTTCTCTTTCATTTTCTAAACCCCCCCACATTAAACATATGTATTGGGAATGTCCTAAGTTCCAGCCTTTTGGAGAACTGCGTCAAAGTTTCTTCTGTCCTCTCCTCTCATATCCCGTTTACTCAAGTTTTGTCTTCTTTTGAATCCTTCTGCTCTCTCTTTCCAGCAGATAATGTTTTGTTTGGGTGCAATCGTTGCAAAGTTACTTAAATCTCCTGACACTTCACATTTCGTTACATTTTTTGGAGGTAATGAGTAATGTAACCAAATTATTTTCAAAAGTAACATCTTCCAAAACTGTTGACACATGGCAGGTTTTTAACACTTTGTAATACTTTTGAGTGTGAATGCTGTTACTCAAACAAAGCCAAGCATCTACTTTAATGGTTTTTCCTTTATGTAAAGTATTCTTGCAGCCAATTAACTTTCCATGTTAGCTCTACAGTTGTGTAGTAATCATCATCATCATTTGTAAACTGCAACTCTAGACCTTTGGAAAGGTTTATAAGCCTTTCTGATTAGTCTGAACTTTCCTTTACCCAACATAATTTTACATTTTCACCCAAAAATGACAGTATTTAACACTGTTACGTTCCCTATGTAGTTGGTGTAGTGATGACTTAAGAGAAAAGGAGAAAAAAAAAAATCATGTTTTCATGCAAAATGAGAGAAAATCGTTTAGGTTAGCTGCAGTGTGCTATGAGCTGGGGCTGATCCCATTGTTATCTGGTCTTAATACATAATGTATATATGGGAACAAGACTAACTTTTGGGTTTAGCACTGATGCAGTGTGTGTCCTAGAGCTGCAAACTAGTAGATCAAGTGCTGTTGCTGTGTGCTTCTTGGGATTCCGAGAAGGAGAACAGAGATGTGTACTAACTTAGACCACCTCTTCTACAGGTTTATCAAGCTTCATATGGTGGACAATGTAACAAAATTAATTTGCACCATTGGATGTCCTGTTAATGGAACTAAAAAAGCATGTGTATTCTATTAAAAAAATATGGACACCATATTTTATATTTATATTTGAAATGAACTATGGCATTATAGAGAATAAAATGTATTTAGCTCAATGCAATAGAAAAAGATAAGTGGTACATGGAAATATTAAATTGTGTAATATGCTGTTTTGACACTGGCTCGGAAGGTGGATATCCATAGATGGATAGCCTCTGATGAGTAATTTTATATGGCTTGGATTAATTTGATTATTTGAAACAGCTGGATGCATTCTTTATGAAACTCCAACCATGATATTGCTGCAGCCTCTTGAAGACTTAACAACAAATGCTAATTTGTTGCAAAAGCAAAAATGCAAAAGTAGTGACAGTCAAGTAAAGAAAATGGACCATAGCTAATAAAGCTCTGTTTTAAGAATCAATGCAATTTTACCATAAGGTAAAAACAAACTCTGTTATACTCAGTCCATGAACCTGCCAAAAAACATCTAGTTAAAAATTAGATCTGAATATCTCGATGTTTAAACCAAATACCAGATTATCAGTAGCGACTTGTCCAAACTACATAGCTTCATATCCATAGTGGCTCCACAATTTAGAAAATTAACTTAAGGAAAAAATAATAATAATCATCATCATCATACGCACCTCAACCCAATTGGTTAACCAGTAGCACTCAGGGTCAGTGCTCTCAACCGTGAAGAGTACATTGCCTCGTGGAATAACACTACCTTCAGGGACAGCTTTAATTTCAATGGGAAGATGGCCATCATATTTCTGCAATAATGTAATCAAGAATTACTATTATTGTGAAATTACTACAGGTGGAAATACAATAATAAAAACGTTATGAAACAAACCCTGTACATAACTGTGCTTTATATCTTAATTTGCTTCTTGAAGCTTATTTTGATCATTATCAGCTTCACTTAACCATGTCATTCAACTATTATTAAAAAAACATAAAGCAGTTCTACCTCTAAAATGTAGTTCCATCCCTTCTCATTAAAAACATCATCTTGGAAATGTTCTCTGTAGACTTCCTTTGCTTCCTGTATTTTGTCAGATGTCACAACTTTACCTGATGAATGTATGAAGGCTTATATTATTTATTCTGTATAACAAAGTTTTTTGGTAATTATAGGGACCATCAAGCAGATTTTACTGAGTTTTAGTAAGACTCAAGGTATAAATGTATTTTTTATTATTTTACATTTAGCTCATATTTTTATCTGAGGTGGCTATTAAGATCACAATACACTACTACTATTTTAGAGGGTTTTTGTTAGGTACCCGTGACCCTGTTCAGGACTAAGTGGGTTAGAAAATGACTGACTGACAGTTGAAGGACTGGAAGGTTAAGTGACTGCACAATGAGTTACATGCAGGAACTGAACCAGCCACCTTCAAAAGTCTCCATATATCACACCAAATTTTAACCAAGTTGGTAATTACTGCCAAGTACAGTATATAATTACAGCTTTTAGAAAAATAATTTCAGCATGCTTTGGGGGCATTTCTTGTTATACACAGCCATGATAACTACTAGCATGCAACAATAAGCCTCCTCATTCCCACAATTAAATGAAGTTTTTAAACAAAAGTACAGCAATTACAAAAAAAACACTTCAAAAATACAAATTTAAGTAAACATTTTGGAAAAGTATTTCAACCATTTTAGGTCCACAACAAATAAGTGTCATAAAAACAAAACAAACAAGAGATACTATTAAAAACTGAATCACAAAACCAATACAACAATGTATACTGATAACCAGAGTATTAAAGAGATTTGTATACCCAGAACTTTTAATGTTTTATTAACCAATATAGCTTGAAATGTAAAAAATGCTTGCTAAAAATCAAACCCTTACTACACAGAAAAAAAATTGAACCAAAACTTCTGAAATAATACATAGAAAATACCTTTTAAGTATTTATGCAGAATATACTGCAAGCCATAAAATACAGTTTCCTCATATTTAACTTTTCTAGCTTTCAGGTCTTCAGTCTTCTTTTCACGACATTCAAAGTATGAATATACCTTACTTGTATTGGGAGGATACTGCTTATAGTGTGTCACCTAATGGAAAGAATAAAAAAGAGAAAATTGGAAACGGTCCCATTTGCAAAATGCACATTATTTATTACATTATGTGACATGGCTAATGATAAAAACAAATTCAATGTCAGGTGTTAAAGGGTTAGAACAAACAAAATTCACGTGAATGGACCCTACAGTCAGTTTAAAAAGGCAGATACAGCAAGTCAATTATTCCACTGAAAAAGAATACATATAAAAAGCAAAACAAAATACATTCACACATATACATACGTAAACTGATTAGGATATTAAAAAGTCTTAAGATTTCCTGGTCTAATTATGTTTATGTTTTCAGTTGAAAAAGCACCAATTCTTTGAATCAAATCCCAAAAACTATTATTAAAAACTTAAGAAAACTACTTATTGGAATGGCTTAAAGAAGGAAGCACTGAGTAAAATACTGCTTGGACTTAATTATAAAAAGTTGACTAGAACCCTTATGGTGAATTTGTAGTCAAAAAGAAAACAGGAAAACACTCAATGATAAAAAGCAACAAGTAGTCGAGTGTCAGGTGGTGTACTAGAGGCATAATATTTCCAATTAGTTTTGCTTCCATTACACCAACTATGCCCACCTTCCAAATCCCAACCAATGGCCAAACTGTGGTCACTGACTGGTTTAAGCCAGCGCTCGCATGTAGACGACACAATTGCTTAGAAACAAGTGTTTCACATGTCTGAAAAAACAATTTTGCCACTGCAGCAGTTTTCTCTATAAAATCTAGTAGAGAGTAGCACACCGATGTAGTTGTTAGCAATATTCCCTTATAAATCCAACATGGTGGGTTTGAATCCCACACCCGTGGTCTGTTTGAAATCTGCACATTCTCCCCAAGTAAGATTGTTACATCTAAATAAGCCCTGTGTGAGTGAATGTAAGCGAGCTTTGTGATTGATAGGGCTGCAACGATTAGTTGACAAGGTCGACTACAAAAAATCGTCAACGTGGATTTTTTTTCTTTTTTTTTTTTTTAAATTGTCGGCGCAATTAACAGAACCTTCAAAAGGGGCTCCAGTCACAAAGAACCACGTTGGTTTTTGTAACTGCAATGCACTACATGAACATCTGGGGGCATTATCATTTGTTATTGTTTGTCAAGACTGCAAACAGTCCTACCAACGAAGAACGTCTGAGGAGAAGAACATAGAGGAAAATAAACGTGGTTGCAATGGCGAGTCGGATACAGAAGGGGGAAGGAGATGGAAAAAAAAAATCGAGACAGAAACTTTCTAAAGTGTGGGACACTTCACCGAAAAAGAAAAAAACAGTTGAATGCAGATTATGTAAAGCAGAGCTTTCTTTGCACGGCAGCACCACCGCGATGCATGAGCATCTGAAACGCCAGCATCTTGGAGATGTGATTCCACCGTCTCGAGAGGTAAGTTTTAGCGAGTAAAGTTAGTGTCACATATTAACATGTTTGTACTATAATGTGTATATTAAGGTTTCGACAATGATAGTTAACCCTTAAATCGCCACATACTTGGGGGGGTTAATGCATCCCTGGACACCGAATAATTTTTAGCTGCAATTTTTAAGTAAATATCACAATCCACAAAGAATATGTGAAATTTTAATGGAACACGTATTTTTTTCACACAAAGTGCATCACAATTACTGCAACACCGATCAATTTAAACACTGCAAATGAACTTTAAAAACTATTAAAAAACTACTGCAATAATCTATTATATGTTCAAGGTGCAATTGACGCCATTGATTCAGTAAATCACCAAGCCAACTGAGCTGGAACTGGCTGCACGCAAACGAACGCTGATGATTGCAGGCTCGTCTAGTGCAGAGGCTGAAACCCAGAGAGAGTGGGGCTGCAGTTCTGCCTGGGCCAGCACTGTTTGTGAGCAGGCTGCTCAACGAATATACGGCCTTGACTAATCAGCTCCAGTGTGCTGGCAAATTAGTCTGTGAAGCAAATATAGCTGGTTGCGGAGTTCAATGAATGTACGTCGCCGCATATACTCGGCTTCGGCATGCTTCCAAATTGCACTGGAAACCGACTCTAGCCGGTTTAAGGGTTTAGTGAATAGAATTTCAGTTATGTTTGCTAACGTATTTGGAGCTATAGTAAACGAGTGAATAGGAGTAGCTGAGCCGTCCTAGTTTTTATTTTTCTTCTTTTTTCTTATAATATTTGAGTTCATATGAATAGTAAGCCATCTCTAACTAACGTTAGGTAACTTGTGTTTTGGAGCATATCAGTGATTAGCTTGTTACATATTTTAGTCTGTTATTTTTTTTTATTTTGGCATAATATAGTACACAATGTGCTAAACTACAACACTTTTCATTCAGAGTGTGAGGATTAAAACATCTTTCTCTGTTGCTCTTTATGTTTCAGTGGTACTAAGCAAAGGCGTGTAGATGAGTTTATCCTGAAGAAAGGCTCTTACACTGCTCAAATGGCTGAAGTGTTTATAGAAAGCATCCTGAACACGATTGTCCATGACATGTGACCTATATCTATGGTTGAAGATCAGGGCTTCAAGCAGATGATCAACACCATTTCACCCAGGCTACACCTTACCCGCCAGAACTCATTTTACAAAGCTAATTGAAGAAAAGTATGAATCTGCTATTACTCAGATTATACATCCATCCATCCATTTTCCAACCCGCTGAAT
The DNA here is from genome assembly GCF_016835505.1 of Polypterus senegalus. NCBI lineage: Eukaryota > Metazoa > Chordata > Cladistia > Polypteriformes > Polypteridae > Polypterus > Polypterus senegalus. The sequence goes on from NC_053161.1 coordinate 65,219,047, forward strand.
CCGAACACAGGGTCACGGGGGTTTGCTGGAGCCAATCCCAGCCAACACAGGGCACAAGGCAGGAATCAATCCTGGGCAGGGTGCCAACCCACCACAGGACACACACACAAACACCACAGGACACACTAGGGCCAATTTAGAATCGCCAATCCACCTAACCTGCATGTCTTTGGATTGTGGGAGGAAACCCTCACAGACACGAGGAGAATCTGCAAACTCCACGCAGGGAGAACCCGGGAAGCGAACCCGGGTCTCCTAACTGCGAGGCAGCAGCGCTACCACTGCGCAGATTAAAACTTCTTAAATTAGCCAAGAACAACATTGCCCTAACAGCTGATGCCTGGACCAGTGTTGCCACAGAGGCTTACCTTGGCATCACTTGCCACTTTATAAGTGATGATTGGAAGCTCATTAGCCTCAGCCTCACAACTATGCCATTAGAAGAACAACACACTAGGACAAACATCGCCACATGGATCGAGTAGGCTGTGGAAAAGTTTGAGATCCCTCCAAGCAAAATTGTGGCAGTTGTTCATGACAATGGCTCCAATGTCACCCTTGCTGCTAACATGTTGCAGGAAAAACATGGGTGGATGTCTGTCTGCTGTGCAGGCCACACTTTTGCAGTTGGTGATCAATAATGCACTGAAACACCCTCAGATCAGTAAAGATCATGGAGCAGCAAGGTGTCTTGCAGAGCACTTTAAACGAAGTGAACTGGCTTCAAGCAAGCTGGAGACCAAGCAGAAACAGATGGGGACCCAGGAGCACAAAGTTGTCCAAGATGTCCCATCAGGTGGAAGCGCACTTATTATATGATAACTCACCTCCTGGAATAAAGATGGTCAATGACTGCAACTCTATCTGACCCAACAGTAACACAAAGAGGTAAACACCACCTAGACCTCAAAGCTGAACAGTAGATCATTTCAGAGGAGCTAGCTAAAGCTTTCCAGGACTTTGAATGTGCTACAGTCTACTTGACTGGGGAAAGCTATGACTGTCTCTGCTCTGCCTCCACTGGTCAAACAGCTTCTGAAATCCACCCACACTGCTTATGATACAGCTGCTGTGCCGGCCTTCCAGGCAGCTACTTCAGAGGAGATCACTGCACTTTGGTCAAGAGAGGTCACCTTAAAAGATGATGATCCAAACAAACTGATCATTACAACTGTACTAGACCCACGTTTTAGAAAGTTGAAATTCCTGAAACCAGAAGAGAGGTTCAGTGTTCAGAACAAAATACAGGCTCTGTCCATGGATGGGTGCATTACTCAAAACAACCAGCTTGCCACGGGACACAAAGAAGCAACAGGACCAGATGATGAGGGGGTTTCAACTTCAGCAGAGAGAACTTCAAATAGATCTTTACTAGCTCTTGATTCACTGCTTGGATGTGAGTCAACAGACAGCGACAATGAGAACATTGAAGAAGATCCTCATGAACAACTGATCACTAATGAAGTAAGATTTATTTATTGAAATAAGAATAGTGCATATTAACCCTATTAAACATGTCAATATCAAACATTTCAGATGTAGCTAACTGGCTAATTTTTACCTGTTATCCCATGCCAGGTGTTGATGTTCTTTGGAGAGCAGCCCATCTCGAAGACAGAAAATCCTCTATCTTGATGGAAGACAAATGAAGCAAAGTATCCTACTCTTGCCTTATTGGCAAAATCATTCTTGTGCATTCCTGCTACCTCTACTCTCTCGGAGTGTCTCTTCTCAGCAGCTGGGAACACTGTCTCAAAGGAGAAAGCCAGCCTCACACAACAGCATGCCGAAATGCTCACGTTCCTGCATTGCAATCAGGAATATATGAACTGAATCTTTTATAAACTGTACATTATTGTTTTTTTTATTTGCACTGAAGCTTTATTTAAACTTTTGGAATTTAAGACACACCAGTGTCCATTTCTGATTAAGTTAAATGCACTTTTTTGTTTAAAGACTATGTGTACTTTAGTTTGCATTGTTTAATGTATTTCTTGTTTATTGTGATGGTCACACTAAGATAAAAACATCTGATTATTTTCACATTCATATGTTTCACTGGTTGTTATTTTAATTTGATTATTATTCATTTTAATCGTGTTAATGCAGAGACATCAGGGTGACATTCACAGGTGGACAGACGTGAGCAGATGAGGTAAGACATTCACTACCAAAATAAATCAGTAGTTGCAGCCCTAGTGATTGATTGGCACCCTGTCCTGGATGGTTGGTCTCTTGCCTTAATATCTTTATGTTACATCTATCTGTTAATATTAATATCATGATTTGGAGTAAGGACCATTGCACAAGATGGTGCAAGGTCCCTAAAGGCTCCAAAAGCCAGGCCTTCTTGGCCTGCCTAGAATAGGCCTTACTTCAAACAGCTTAAACACATCTCTACTGGCCTACTACAGTTCATGAAGGTATAAAGGAATGTTAGCTTCAAAAATAACTTAAAATGTCCCAAAATCCCAAAGTGTCTTCTCAAGGTAAAGAAAAAGCTGTAGAACATTTTCAGCATGAGAAAACAGTAAAGTAAAATATCTTTATAAATGGAAATATATTCATTGCCCATGAAAAATATAACAATATACTCATAGAATTGAAAAGGATTTGTCTAAAAATTCAATTTTATGTCAGTACATCCAAAAGCATTATCCAAATCAGAATTTAAAGACACAGAGCAAAAGGAATATCAAACCAGTATATCCAGAAAACCAATACTCACACGGACTCCACAAGACTAAAATGCACCACTCTTGAGCTATTTTTTTTTATCTCACTTAAATAGCCAGAAGAGAGAGTCTCAGGAGCTGTGATTTTAGGATGGCCCTGCCTCTTCGGGATACACAGAAACACCATACTGACAAAATTATATAATTAAAGACAACAAAATTAAAGAAAATAATTTTACATAACAGAAAATATGAAATCGAGATAATGAAATATTTAAAGTGAATAAATACACTGAAAATAAACTTAAGCACGGGCAAGAACCGTAACAATTAAATGTTCTTGTTTAAAGTAATCCATGTGCAAGTAACACCAATTCTGATCTTGCCTAGTTTTGGTTAATGGTGTTGGTGGATAATCAGATGAGTGTTAAGGTTAAACAGAACACCAGAAAATGTTTGGAATTGTCAAAAGTTTGTGTGTTGCCTCAAACTATAAATAAGGAAGATCCTATCAACTGACAGTACTAATCAGGATGCATCTCAGAGGGTTAGTGTAGAAGAAACTAAGGTAAAATGAACCACAATTTCTGTTAGTGCTATAGGAACAGTATTGGTTTACTACTGTTTAAGCAATTCTCCAAATACCCAACATTACCAACAGATGGCACAATATATTACAATAAAAATAATCAAAATAGGCATTGTGGCATAGTGGTTAAGGTGTTGGTCTTTAGACTTCAAAACACTGAGGTTGTGGGTTCAAAGGCTGCTATTGACATTGTGTGTCCATGAGCAAGTCACTTCACCTATGTTCCAAATGGAAAAAGCAAAATAAATGTAAACAATTGTATCTCAAATTTTCAAATCTGTTTTGATAAAGGCATCACATCAGTCAAATAGGAAATAACAATCACAAAATATATGGATGTGTTAAAGGTATATAAATTAATTGGTTATTTGGTTTAGTGTAATACATTTCACTGTTTACCACACTAATTTTATAAAAATCGATTTTTTTAGGTAAAGAAAAGGATAAAAACAAAACTGTCATTAGATAATTAGTGCAATGTCAGAACATAAAGAACTAAGTTTTAAAACACACTGTTCAATTACAATTGCACATTTTAACTGTGGACATCAACAAGAAAAGTGTGATCAAATAAATAAAAATAATACTTAAAAACACACACACACACAAAATGAACTATTACTTGAACACATCTTTTTCATATTTAAAGCTTTAATTTTCTTCAGCTGAATTTTCTTAATACAAATCTGAAATACAAGAACAAGCTGAATAATCAAACATCTGAGCCAAATCCAAGAAGCCCTCTCTGCCAGATTCCAAATGAAGTTGCCTTCTTTTTACAGATTTTCAAATAAACCAAAGATGAGAATTCAAATAAACGGAACAATGAGCAAATGCAACCAAGTGACACTGTCTTTGTCACAAATTATTTACTTAACGATACCATCATTTTGTGAACAGAACAATATACGGCTTCTTGTCAATGCAGTAGCATCCTACATTGAGCAATTCAAAATTAAAAAATGCATGGGTCAGGTCTAGCCCAAAACAAACAAATATCAATACACTGTTCTCTTCATTCACAAATTGTTTTCATCTCTTTTCTCAGACATGGAAGTACCAAGTTTTAGTAAAGTTTTAGAAACTACAATTTATACAGCACTACTAACAGTACCCCCACCTAGAGAAGTGGAATACTAATGTCATTTTTCATCACATTCTCCAAAAAGACACCACTCTCTATTTTGTCATCCCGAGTATCATTAATACAAAATGCTTTATGCAAAATGTCTCTATTGCAAAGTTGGCTACTATAAAATAAAGTAATTGAATATGTCACAGGATTAGCAGCTTGCTATTATAGTCTACCTTCTAAAACACTGTTTTAAATGATTAATTATACTTAACCTTTACACATTTCTGTATTATTTTTACTGTACACTCATGTCTAAAGTCAATCTTGTGCACCCCTTTTACAGGATGTCAGATGACCACAGTTAACCCAAACTCATGCCATCCATCAAAGGCAATGTAGAGTCTCACACCTAATACAACTGCTAAAATATCCATTATTATTAAGAAGGAAAGCAATGGATTACCAAAGAAAAGAAATCTCCATCAAAATATCCTGAAATTCGGTAAATGTTAACCTATGTGGTAGGCTTTGTAATGTATTTACAATGTTTCATTATTTGCACATCTACCATATAATTTAAGATTGGAGACGAATACAACTTCACCCTGGAATTTTGCCAAACCAGTAATACATGTTTAGCCAATAAAAATGTAATGGTAATGGTGGAAACCAGTATCTTATGAAGGACAGTTGAATACGATGCCATACTGTCCGTGGATTTTCATGTCAGAAAGAAGCACTTTTGCATTACCTAAAAAGTAATGCAGACAGTTCAATATGGCCTAATTCTGTCCAACTGACACTATAAACTGAGCAGTGTGTTTAGTGGTCCATTTGGTAACAACTGTGAGAACATTTGTAATCTTTTTTTTCACATTATTTTATTTTTTACAAGTATTGTGCAAATACTCATGAGAGAGAGAGAGAGAGAGAGACTCTTTGGACGTGTAGTTGCACAATATGCTTTGATGTAACATTTCACCATTAAAGCACTGGATGATTTCACCAATTATAATAAAACTTATAAACAAGCGTCGAGAATCAAGTGAAAATGTCGAGAATAAAGTCAAAATGTCGTCACACTATTACACAGTATTGAAAAAAAATAAAACAAGAACAACTTGGCTTGCAGTATTATCCAGTAGTATAGAAACAGTATTCACACATTTGAACGCAATAATGGTCCACATCCGAACTTTTAAAACCAGAGTCACTCCAGGCAACAGAGACGGCTCCTTTTTTCAGCAAAAGTTCTTCTGTGTCATCATGTTCAACTTTATCATCTGCTACAGCTTTAGTTTAGGAATGTTCTCTGTCCATTTTCACCATTCAATACCTCCAATACCGCATGTGCTCCATTGCAGGTGTGTTTAGCGATGCAGCAGTGAAAACGGTTCACCCTTTAAACAATTTCCCACTGCACCACGTTCCGAACGTTGTTTAGGCTATTTAAACCGGTGTTGCGGTATAAGAAAAATCCATATCCTAGCAAGAATAAAAAATGGTTTTCAGTATGAACCGATATACCACCCAGCACTAAAACATTATACAAAGTAAATGGATTTTTCCACCCCAGAACTGTTGGTACTGAAAGCCCCATGTATGGTTATGAGAAAAAAAAAAAATAAGTCAGAAAAATTCATGATGGTCCAGTTAATATTCTTTGTACTCTGTAAATGTAAGAAAAAAATCAGTATGCAAAAAATCAACACTCCCAAGATATGCAATGAATTTTTGAATATTATTTATAACCTATTCTGAACTCAGAGAATACTAAGTGTGCAAGTCTATAGATAGATAGATACTTTATTAATCCCAAGGGGAAATTCGCAAAGTCTTGGGTGTAATTAAAAATTAAAACATGGATCTATTAAAGGGGGCTTTTACCTCACTATGATTTTTGGAGGAGAAACACTTTTAAAGACAAACACTCCACGCAAATGAACAATCTCAGATAGCTCACTTGCTATACCTTACTATTCACAACATGGAGACGCTTTTTTGTTTGGTTGCTCAACTGACAAGTTATAAAGGCAACACAGTTCTTTTTTTGCAAGGTGCAAGACGGAGACTAGGATTGCGTATTGCATATTTGGTAAAAGACTATTTTATTATGGACAGCAGTCTCTACAAAGGGTACATTGAGCTTTTTAGATGGAAAACATCAATAAAACACAACTCAGCCTTTAACAGTCTCTAGGTTGGGGATGTAAGAGTTGCATATTTGTTAGTTCTAGATCATGTTGTCTTCATATAACTAATTTCTGTAATTAAGGCACACCACCTTGTCACTGCTGAGCTAAATGGATTCAAATCTCTGGTCATGTTCCACTCCCAGACAAAGAGGAATGCCTTCTGCTGGTGAGAGGCAAAGTGGAGAAATGAATGTACCTCTAAGTATAGCTCATCAGTAAGGCTAGAGTTGATTAGTGCAGCAGTCATTGACAGTGTTGATAAAGTAGGAGCCAAGTACTCATGCACAAATATCCATTTAACAATCAAACTTTGTCTCCACCATGACCTCTGATTAGGAGTTTTTGTTTAGTAAGTAAAAGAATAAGCCAAGTAGGGAAAGAGCAACCGGTATGGGAATCACTCCCTGCAATATTCTCCCCGAGATGGTTATGAACAGAGTTCAATTGGCACGTCGCACAGGTGCCACATATACTAGGCCTGGCCCACTAATAGGTATTGTATCTCTCATCAGAAACTGTATCTTAGAAGGGGGTTGGGAGGGTGCACTAACTTTGGTGGGGAATGGCACAACTAGCTATGTGGCTCATTATTCTCCCACTCTAAATCCTTCTTCTTCAAAGTGGTAGTTTTCTTCACCAGTCATCTTATCCACATCCGCTAGTTATTTAATAACCAACCTTTTTACTGGTTTCTTTCCAAAGTCCAAAAAAAAAAAAAACACTCCTCGCTCATATATTGCTGAAGCTCAATACTTTGTAACAATACATTCTGACAAAATGATACAGCACAGATATAAAAAAAAAACTTCGCATTATCTGAAAGCATCACCCCTTTCTTAATCAAAAGTTAAGAAAATGACCATTTGGTGTGCCATCTCACAGGGTACCATAACACATCATATTTTTCCTGACCTATGTGGAATACATAAGAGACTGAAATGAAACTGCAGCTGTAACATATATAAAAAGAGCTTGCATAATGCTTGAACATTGAACGTGAAGCAAATATTGCTCACACTGTGTGTGTAACAAGCTTCTCATCCAGATGATGATAAGAAGTTTTGATAAAGGTATGAAGTTGCAAAAATTACTTACATGCAGCTGTAGGTGAAGAAATATTATACTGATAAACTAAACACATAAAATATGTGCAAGTAGCAATCCGAGTCATTAGCAAATCATATGCAGTGCTTCAGAATTCCTTGAAACGTGTCTTATTATATTACTGGATTATGTGGGTGTGAGAAAAGTATTACATCATATATGGAATTTTTATCAGAAGCTCAATGACTTGTTTTCTGATGAAGACATACAAATTAATAGTCTTTATCTTAACTGGAAAATGAAAACAAAAAACAGGACAAAAGTCAACATGGGGGGGAGCTGCTACTTTTGACCTTCTCATATTTCAGTTACATTGCAATACAGCGGGACTGCCTATAGACATGTAAAACATTTATGTCAAAAGAAAAGTGAATGCCGAGTGATTGACGCGTTGTATGATTAGCATGCCTCTGTGAAATGAAAGCCCTATTGTTTATTCTGATGTTATGAATGGATGGCAGTTATACTACTTTTCTAATTAAGTCAACTAATCAAATATAGATATAAACTGAATTAGCTTGAAGAAAACTATAAAAAAAAAACAGTTGAAAGACTAAAAAGGAAAGCATTCTAACCAACTGAAATAGCAGCCAAGCTTTTATTGTGAACTGCTACGTATTACTCACCAATCCCATAAATCATCACTCAAAAACCAGACATCCACATGCATACATACATTTACTATACCAGCTATCCGGCAGTTTATGTACTTCTAACATACATAATCGATTTCAGTATCTTTGGAGGACCACAGCCTATCCCATCAGTAACTGAAAGGTAACACTTCACAAATCACAATCACACTCACAACCACACCATGCTCACCAGGCTAATATAGAGCCACAAACCAACTATACATAGCAATAGTTTTTGGTTGCAATCAAGAGTACTTTGAGAAATACCTCTTACAGGTACCAGAGGATGCGCAAACTTAAAATGTACCAGGAGTCACGCTCAGGTGTTGAGACCATAGTGCTAGCTACTATGCCACCATGCTGCACCTTAACTAGGTATTATTCCTTAAACTCTATTATGATAACTGATTGCTCGGCTTAAAAATGTACACTACGATTCGTCGAAGAAATGTATTCGGACTACCTTTTTTAAAAAAAAAACCTCACAAACATAGCTTAATACTGTAATGTTAAACGAAAAGTACTCAATTATGGGATCTTGCTACACATGGATTGTTGCCAAGCCGGGTTTTTCGGCGTAGCTGACCGTAAATGATGAAACACTCTCAATTATGCAATCAACTTTCGCTAAGAAAAGCATTCGACCCAACACAGCACACGAGTACGACGAGCAGGTCTATACCAATCAGAGAGAGAGAACGGAATGACTGTCTTTCCATTTTTACACTAACGGGTCCTACACAAGGGCATAGTTGGCAGCTGCCAACATTCGCCTTCTGTAAATGTCACACACCCGAAAAGAGGCACGTGGAGAGGGGGTGTTGAAGGCTTTTGTATGTCTCGGGCCGAAACATAAATTTAAGAAATCGATACACCAGCTTCGTTGTCTGTGCGCAATTAACGGAACATAAAGAGCACAGGTCACCATGGCCGATTCCTCGCTTCGCCAGTTTCAGTTTTGTTTCCTCACCTAGGGTGGAGGCGCTCGTACTAGTCGGTCATTAACTATTCGGCTTTCTTCCAAACGGACTAAACAATACATATTAAAGACAAAAAAAAAATCACCGTTCTTTACAGCACTGTCTTCAGGAATTATCATGTACAAGCTGACCCACCACCATTTAACATAAACGAAGCTAAAAACTACAGTGAGCAAAAACACACGGATCATTTAACCCTAAAAGCCGGCTAGCGCAGAAGGAGAGCCACCTGCAGAAGTACTGAATAAGACTGATTTTAAAATATTTCTACCTTTACAGCATTAGGCCTAGAGGCTACCAAAAATATGAGAGATGCGGAGTGGGAGTGCTGATGGTGGCCTTGGCAAGTAGCGCAACCCACCTTGGCTTTACCGGTCCTCTCCGTCCGTAAAGACTCGGCAAAACTCACCGCGGCGATCGCTTACGCCCATTCGAATGGGGTTGCCCATCTCACCTTATAGGAGTCTGTAGCTAGCAGTAGGTTGAACTCCGTATCTCTAGGCTCCATCTTCCCAAGAATTGCTTGCTGGCTCTGCCTCTTATGCCGCTGCTTTTGCTTGTACTGCGCTGCGGTGAGCTCAGGACCGGGACCTCTCAACCAAACCTGTTTTAACGCTAGTGAAGGGAGGAAGGCACCCAGAGGGAGATAGCCAATCCGTCAGCACTACGAGCAATGGGAGTGGAATAATAAGGCGGTGCTTTATTCTGATTGACTGGAGAAGGTCGCAACCTGGCGTCCTGAATGAATGTTGCTGAGAATATCTAGGGCTTGAGCGAAATCATTATGAGGGATAAATTAGGAGGAGGCAAGGCGCAGGTGCGTCATACCGCAGCATGGCCTGAGTAGCTGTCGGTCAGGTTCCGCCGGTCTTTCTAGTATTTTTAAAAGCAACCTTAGTTGGGGTTCGATTTCTCAAGTCTTGTCTCGCCTTTAGTGGCTAAATTAAGGTTTTAGTTAGAAATGCAGCCTCGAGTAAACTAAGCGCAAGAGCGTTGGAGTATTCTTGTTAGTCTTTTGGCAGAGATATTCCGTACAGTACGTGTTTGTGTATTTTAAGAAGCCAGGTGACGTTTTTTTTGTTGCTGTGGCAAGGTGTTTCCGCAGTTTTCCTAGAGATCATTTGCAACGTTCTTTTATGTGTAGATTTTCCTGTTCTCCTAAAGTTGAGAATGTTGGCACAAGTGTTTAGAGGTAGTAGATTATTAAAAGTGTACTCAGTCATCTCCAGTGATTGTGACAGTGATAAAAACAATAGATAGTAACGCAAAATTAAATTAAAGGAGGAAGATGCAGTAAATTCTTTGGGGGATAGCTGTGGCCAAGTACCTAATACATGTGGCCTTTCAAATTTTTACCTCCCGTTTATTCCATGGTCTTGAAAAGTTCTATTACATTGCAAGTGCAAAAACCGTTTAATGAACATTTGTTTGGGATGACGGTCATTATAGAACGGTACTCTATCAACTGTATATTTTTCATTTGGGGAAGCAAACAAATTATTAGCTATGGCCGGATTTACCATCAGGATCACTTGGGTGCACACCCTGTGCCATGCTCACAAAGGGGCTTTCTGATACACAAAAGAAAGAATATGCCAAATAACGAGATAAAATCCAAGAGGCCATCACGTCGATCTACCATCCAACGCAAACTACTGCATCACTGCAGACCTCATGATTATAAATATTTCCAATCAAACCTAAATAAGACGTTTTTAACAGAAAAGCATAAATCGTGATTGGTCAAAATTGGTGGGGCATGAAAAGAGCCTGTTTCTAATAGGTCATTTTTAGGAGATCACACATTTGATGTGTTACTGTCCTGCAAAAAGTAGAGGTCCATATAAATGATCATTCAAAAAGAGAAACCAGTTGTGCAGAATAAAGAAAAATATATAAATAAAGAATTAAAAGGCACAGCTTTACTGAAAACTATACATGACATTTTCAAAAACCAATATAATGATCTGAACAAGCCATAAATACTGCAGTTGAGACTAATAAGAGTGGCCTTACTGATAGTCACTGACCAAAAGGCTGATACCACCACCTTCAGCAGCCTTTAGTGGCAATGTGCAGTCCAGTTCTGTGGAGTCCATTAACACTGACATCTCTGTGGTAGACAACAAGGTCACTGCCTAAAATGTGGCAGACCAAACAACACCAAAGTTAAACAAAGAATCTCCTGATCTTTTTATTTTACTGTATATGGTGCAAATATGTGAACCCAAATCCTGTGAACATATCGGCTTTTTCTCAAAAAAAGTGCATAATGTCTTTATAAAAATTGTCTAATGGATGTTCTTTAACTATACTGTCATTAAGTTGATTTCCTGCAGATGTGATGTTGCATTCATCAATTCTTTTGTTACATTCATTGTATTACAAGAATAAGCAAAAAAGGAAGATGAAGTTGACCTGTCATAAAGGTTAGGACTTTTTTCAGCTTAATTAATGTACCCGATTTATTATTTTCATATGTGACAATCATAATTAGCAAGTGCATGCCCACAGGGCATCTTCAGTTGCAGATGTGAGGAGAGGCAGGCAAGCAGGGTCTTGAGGTTCAACACCTTGGGGCCTGAGGGGGCTTTAATCGGGGCTGGCTCATAGCAAGGGGCAGAAGTGTGGTAACCACAAGGCTGGTTTATTACTTTACATGTACAGTGCATCCAGAAAGTATTCACAGCACATCACTTTTTCACATTTTGTTATGTTACAGCCTTATTCCAAGATGGATTAAATTCATTTTTTCCCTCAGAATTCTACACTCAACACCCCATAATGACATTAAAAAAGTTTACTTGAGGTTTTTGCAAATTTATTAAAAATAAAAAAACTGAGAAATCACATGTACATAAGTATTCACAGCCTTTGCTCAATACTTTGTTGATCCACCTTTGGCAGAAATTACAGCCTCAAGTCTTTTTGAATATGATGCCACAAGCTTGGCACACCAATCCTTGGCCAGTTTCGCCCATTCCTCTTTGCAGCACCTCTCAAGCTCCATCAGGTTGGATGGGAAGCGTCGGTGCACAGCCATTTTAAGATCTCTCCAGAGATGTTTAATCGGATTCAAGTCTGGGCTCTAGCTGGGCCACTCAAGGACATTCACAGAGTTGTCCTGAAGCCACTCCTTTGATATCTTGGCTGTGTGCTTAGGGTCGTTGTCCTGATGAAAGATGAACCGTTGCCCCAGTCCGAGGTCAAGAGCGCTCTGGAGCAGGTTTTCATCCAGGATGTCTCTGTACATTGCTGCAGTCATCTTTCCCTTTATCCTGACTTGTCTCCCAGTTCCTGCCGCTGAAAAACATCCCCACAGCATGATGCTGCCACCACCATGCTTCACTGTAGGGATGGTATTGGCCTGGTGATGAGCGGTGCCTGGTTTCCTCCAAACGTTATGCCTGGCATTCACACCAAAGAGTTCAATCTTTGTCTCATTAGACCAGAGAATTTTGTTTCTCATGGTCTGAGAGTCCTTCAGGTGCCTTTTGGCAAACCAGGCAGGCTGCCATGTGCCTTTTACTAAGGAGTGGCTTCCGTCTGGCCACTCTACCATATAGGCCTGATTGGTGGATTGCTGAAGAGATGGTTGTCCTTCTGGATGGTTCTCCTCTCTCCACAGAGGGCCTCTGGAGCTCTGACAGAGTGACCATCAGGTTCTTGGTCACCTCCCTGACTCAGGCCCTTCTATCCCAATCGCTCAGTTTAGATGGCCGGCCAGCTCTAGGAAGAGTCCTGGTGGTTTCGAACTTCTTCCACGTACGGATGATGGAGGCCACTGTGCTCATTGGGACCTTCAAAGCAGAAATTTTTCTGTAACCTTCCCCAGATTTATGCCTCGAGACAATTCCTTTGACTTCATGCTTGGTTTGTGCTCCGACATGAACTGTCAACTGTGGGACCTTATATAGACAGGTGTGTGCCTTTCCAAATCAGGTCCAATCAACTGAATTTACCACAGGTGGACTCCAATTAAGCTGCAAAAACATTTCAAGGATGTTCAGGGGAAACAGGATGCACCTGAGCTCAATTTTGAGCTTCATGGCAAAGGCTGTGAATACTTATGTACATGTGCTTTCTCAATTTTTTTATTTTTAATAAATTTGCAAAAACCTCAAGTAAACTTTTTTCACGTTGTCATTATGGGGTGTTGTGTGTAGAATTCTGAGGAAAAAATGAATTTAATCCATTTTGGAATAAGGCTGTAACATAACAAAATGTGGAAAAAGTGATGCGCTGTGAATATTTTCTGGATGCACTGTAGCTAACAAGTTTTTGTGGAATGTTGAAGAAACCAAAGATGACATATTCAAATCTTAAGACTCCAGGTATTGTACTGTATATCTTTGCTCAGACTACAGCTAAGGATGTAAAAGTTGTGAGACAGGAATGCTGAACATCACAGTATTTATCCATCCATTATCCTACCCGTTATATCCTAACTACAAGGTCACGGTGGGTCTGCTGGAGCCAATCCCAGCCAACACAGGGTGCAAGGCAGGAAACGAACCCTGGGCAGGACGCCACACAGTATTGATGACAAATTAAAATTAAAATGAAAGAGTAGAAGGAAGTTTTTATACAGATGAAGCAATGACAGTGGTTGTAATTTATATTCACCTGTCAAGTGTTCACTGAAATTCCAGCACTAGCTGAAGTTCTATTAGAAGCAGCATATGTTTATTGTAATTTAATTGTGATTCAAATGGCATGGATTACAAGGGAAAAATAATTATTTAATCTCATTCCATTAAATCATTATGATGAGTGAATATCAGTCCAGTTTATCATCCTCCTTAAAAACTGTGTAGCTTATAATGTTGTTCTACCCCAGTCTCCTTGTTGTCATTGCCTTCACCATTTAATAATTTAATAAGTGTTTTGGTGCATGTCTTCTTAATATTGCGAAGACTCCTTATGCAAGTCTGTGCAAATATCAGTTTAGCTTTGTCGAATCCTCTCTCTCTGTCTCTGTCATGGTCTGTTCTTTGTACTCCAACATTATTAATTTTTAAATGTCAACCATAAACTCTCCTGCTCTCTTTCTTTTTCATCAGCTATACCTGTTTTCTTTTTATTTACTGATTCTTTAATCTACTGTACTTGTAACAGCTCTAATGCCCTGACAATCTACTCCTACCTGCTTTTGTTTAATTTTTATTTTAAGTATTTTCCCTGTGTTTATTTATTAATAACTTTTTATTTTCAAAAAAAATATTTTGGAGTTTCTTATCCTGTTGCTTTTAAATACTTTTTCTTGTATGCTTTGTGTAGTGGTGGTTGCCCACTATGACTGTATGTTTTTGTAACAGTCAGATTCTGCTTTTAACTAGACTCCTATATTAACTAAACACTCTGTTGTTTCTACTGTAAGTTTTGGTGTTGAAAAAGTTACATTTTCATTACACTTTTTATTATTTTTTTTGTTTAAGACATAATTCACTAATGAGCATGCTAATGACTATGACACTGATGTAGCCTTTCAGCATTTAGTGTCGCGTTCCATGATTTCTTCTCCACTCATCATCAGTTGTCATTATTAAGATACAATTAATGAAGCAATCTCGTCAGAGAAAAAAAATTGAATTAATAGGAAAATCTTAACAAAGAGAGTAAAGCATTTAAAGCTATTGCAAAAATACAAATATTTCTCAGTTTGTTCTAAATATACAGTAAACCAAGTTTATTATAGTTAACGAAAACTAAAATCAAAACAGAAACTATTGATAAAAAAATATTTTTGTAAACTGAAATAAAATTATTAACAAAACCAAAATGAAAAACTAAACAAATTACTACTATTAAAGTAACCGGAAATACTATCCATCCATTTTCCAACCCGTTAAATCTGAACACAGGGGTCTGCTGGAGCCAATCCCAGCCAACACAGGGCACAAACCAATCCCAGGCAGGGTACCAACCCACCACAGGACACACACAAGGGACAATTTAGAATCACCAATCCACCATGTCTTTGGGAGGAAACCAGAGTATCCAGAGGAAACCCACACAGACACAGGGAGAACATGCAAACTCCATGCAGGGAGGACCCGGGAAGTGAGCCCGGGTCTCCTAATTGCGAGGCAGCAGCACTACCACTGTGCCACTGTGTCACTACTAACTGAAGTAAAATAATAATTTACTAAAAATATTTTTAGTTTTCATTTTTGAATACATATTCCTGCCATAAGTCTTTAACCCTTGTAACCTTTAACTCTAAAAGAGAATGTCTTCCACCAGGAGGTGCCTGCATATATTCATCTAGTGAACAACGGCCGGTGACGGAGGATGGGTGTTCGCACAGCATTTGCAGTGACAGAGCAAGCTGAATATGGGTGTGTAAAACATGTGATATGGAAAGCGATTTACTGTGTGATAACAGTGACAGTTCTTCAGGAGCTGATAGTGACAGTATGATAGATTCTGATTCATGAGTTAGTGAAGCATACCAAGGTGATGATTTTGCTTGGAATGTGCTCAGTAGCTTTCAAACCTGCCGTCACTGGATCTCCAGGGCTCGAGAGTGTATCCTGTATTAGATACAGATAATCCCTAACAGAATTTCAGTCTGTTCATAAACAACAGCATGTTAGCTGTAATTCTGATTGAGCCACAGTATGTACACAGGAACTATTAAACAGCAGCACACACTAAGCCAAATTCCAGACTACATATGAGTCTGACGTCTGTTATGATGTGCTGACGCATTTCTTTGCCCTTCTTGTATATCAAGATGTAATTTATTGTTCCTAATCTCAGATGCTGTTTCTGTCTTTTTGTGGCTGTCGATACTCCTATTACCTGGTCTTACTCTGCTCATTATGGGTTTACTGTTCTTATGCATGGGTTGTTCAAGTCTCACTACCGCTAACCTTGACACAACATCCACCCAGCCATCATCCAACCCGCTATATCCTAACTACAGGGTCACAGGGGTCTGCTGGAGCCAATCCCAGCCAACACAGGGCACTAGGCAGGAAACAAACCCCGGGCAGGACGCCAGCTGACACAACATGCTTGTTTTTCTTTGTTTTCCTCAGTTAAGGTAGATGATGTCTGCACATTGATTCAAATCTAAGATCCCTGCTCTACCTAAGCCCCCATGATTTTCATGATCACACCTGTCAGAAACAATAGAATCTATTTTCTGATTTTTGATATCTTTTCAGGCCTGCAGATGGCAAAATTCTGTCTATAAAATTTATATGTACCTGAGATGGAATCAAAGATCAGTATGGCTGATTGAAATTAACAAATCCCAGTGACATTTTTGAATACAATATTGAAGGCATTCATTATAATCACATTGTCTTGGAGTAGCATATGTTGTGTGCTGTAGACATTTAGAGTAAAAAACCTTCAAACCTTAAAATTCACGTAAATTTCATTACAGATTGACCCATTCTGGGCAAAGGAAAAGATGAAAAGTACCAACAGTCAGTGCACATTTGTTCAGCACAAATGACATAGAAAATATTTTAAAAATTATAAAATTGTATAAAATTGTTCATAATCAGTATAAGTTTTAACTATGCTTGTTTTTATCAGACAAAAACAAAACCAGATAGTAAATCATGTAGTGTAGTAAGTTTCCATATTATATCCAAATCTGTTAAGTGTACAGTTCTGTCTGATTGTCACACAAAACTAAACTCCATAGTATCTCTTTAACCATATCATAATTACTAAAACTAAAACTGAAACTAATAGATATAAAAATAAAATAGAAAATTACTTTTGGTGAGAGAGGACATGCAGGTGATGGGTGTAACAGAACAAGATGCAGAGGACAGAGAGATATGGAAAAAGATGATCCACTTTGGCAACCCCTAACGGGAGCAGCTGAAAGAAGAAGTAGCCTGTCTTTTGTAATTTTTACAGAAACCTGAAAAGCTATTCAGTTATGATAAATGTTACAGGATAACAAAGTAACACAATTGAAAGGCAAATTTTATCACACTGAGTGACTATTATGAGTATCAGGTAAATGTGGCACTACAATGGTAAATTATAGGGTGACCAAATTTTCAAAGACCCAAACCTGGACATGACCATGCATAAAGCCAATCCTCATTTTTTAATGCCTTCTTATCGCCATCTGAGGGAGGTCAAGGTAAAACGAAGAATATACAAGTTGGTATAACCACTGTCATGGTAAAATTGAAACTAATTTGTACTTGAAGTTGCACAGAATATTTCTTCATTTTAAGATAGAAAACTGTGCACCAATGCTTTTTAATTGGAGGTTTTGAAATTTTAAAAGTTTGTACAGCATGATCTGCTCAAGATATCTCAACAAAATTTAAACTGTCTCAGTATATTTTCTAGAAGAATAAGAAATTTGTCCATGGGGTGCAGAGTTGTTTCATGTGGACAGACAGACAGACATGGCCATAACAGTAGGAGCTTTGTGAATTATATGCAAACACAGCTAAAAACACTAGCACATTTAACATTTAGGTCAATCAAAGGTAAAACTGGCTAGAATAGATATCTGCAGCTACAGGAGGTCCCCAGGACTAAATTTTAGGATCACTTTTTACAGCACTTTATAATAATGTACAAGGTAAAGTGACATATAAAATAATTAAAATTCATAATGCCTTTGTTCAGGACGATAAGGAAAACATTTAAATGCCTACTCATTGAGGGAAGAATCTGCTGCCTTGATCTTCCTTAGGTTTGTTGAATTAATATGCTGTTTCAAAGAGTACGTTGATGTAAGTGTCGTTCCTCATTTCTGTTTCCTCTTTTTGTAATGCATTTTTTATTGGCCAAAGTACAACAAGAAAATGTAATACACATTAAGAGGTATGGTTGTGACTAATAAAGAAAACAATGGAATACTGCAATATATAAAGCCAAAGCAATAATAATGCAACACCCCCACCCACCAATCTCCCTGAAAAGTGACAAACAAAAAGCTTGTTTGTCAGTCCAAAGGTCACAAACCAGAATCACAAGCCACCAGGACTGACTTCGCCAATAAAGACAGAAATGAAAGGAGAAAAATAATAAGAACAGGAAGTGTCTTTATTTATTAGATAGATAGAAAGATAGATAGATAGATAGATAGATAGATAGATAGATAGATAGATAGATAGATAGATAGATAGATAGATAGATAGATAGATAGATAGATAGATACTTTATTGATTCCAAGGGGAAATTCACATAATCCAGCAGCAGCATACTGATAAAAACAACAATAAATTAAAGAGTGATAAAAGTGCAGGTAAAACAGACAATAACTTTGTATAATTAAACTATATTAAGTAAGTTAATTGACCAACATACAGATGTCAGGTTCAGTAATCTAAGAAATCAGTGCAAAAATCAAAACTTTGATAAACTTTATCCATCCTTTTACTTCCTATTAGCCCTTTCTGTAGTTTAGAATTGTAGGCAGACATGACCTGTCAAGCCAGTATTAGGCTTATGGCAGGCATCATCAGTAGGCAAGATACCAGCTTACCTCAAATGGATATAAAGACAAACTAAAACTTCCACTTGATGTCACATCAAGTATCTGGAGAGCACAGAAATCCCTGGAGTTAGTTCAGATGTGTCTGGCACCTAAACACTTTAAGACCCTGATGTTACTTGATAATGACAGTTGAGAATGCAAGTTGCTATATGGTTTAAATTCAACACTGAAATGATGGATAGTTTATGATTATTATTATGTGCCTCCAGAAGCAAGGTCATTGCTGATGTATGTACACCTTGGACTTAACTGTTTAATTAGCACCCTTAAGATGATACTTGACTCTGTCTACAATTATGTGGACTTGCTTGTTATGGTAAATCATCCTTTACTTGAACATGACATACATGTTTCAATCATAATATGCCTCAATAATAATATACATATGAATGTTTTCAGTTCAGAGCAATAATGGTCCACAACATGAATAACTTACAAGCATAATTATCATGTACTAACAACATTTGAACTTTACACTTTTAAGCAGTGCTGTCCACCACAATATCTTTAATTATATTTCAGAGAAATGGAATACAGTAATACATGACTAGACAAGAGCTTTCCATGTCTGCATTAACCAACCTACAAATTATATAATAATCATGTCTTGAAGTGAAACGGTTTATTGGTATATGGCATGTCACAGTTTTTACAAAATACTGGTAAAACTAAATCTGGTTTTAAATGAAAGCCTCACAGTTAAAAATCTGACTACAATTTATAAGTTATAAAAAGAAAAAGATATTGTTTTATTACCTAATTATGATACTGATGCTGTTTTGTGATTCTCTGGCATTTTGCACTATGCCTTTTAAATGCTGTGCTTTTCCTGGGTTAGCTTTCTGCAGCTCAGTCTGATTAAGTCCTTTGTTTTTTGGTTAACCTTTCAAGCTGTCTCCCTGCAGTCTGTAGTCTGTTTCTGTAGGAACAGGTAATTATCTAAAAGGGCAAAACAGTTAGCCACAACTGGAATAAAAAATATGTGAGTTAATCGTGGTTAAAACATGTGCATTTGTGTGCAGTCTAATGTGGAATATTGGTTATATTAAAATTATATCTCTGTATCTTATATATTTTCATTCCATGTAGCATATTAATTACTCTTGGCACTGCGGTTTACCTTGTACATCTCAACCATGTGTAGGATAAGTTGCTCACTTAAAACTTGTCACATATAAATGTGCATGAGTCTGTCCCATGATGTGTAGTATTCTGCCTTGTACACTGGATGGCTGGATACATTTTGTGAGCAAAATAAAACTGTGCAGCAGATTGCCATAAAATTGGAAACATGAGTTTTGGTGAGGGTAAGGTAAAAATAAGAGGATGAATAGGTAAAAATGAAAACATCTTTGCATAAACAGGTGAGTTTCCAGCTTGGATTTCAATGTTGTTTTGGAAATATTTTCAATATAGGGGCTTAATGAACCAAAAATATATATTTTTTAATATAGATATTATTTAATTTGGTTTTTGTTAATAAATGTTATGATCAAAAAACAACAATCCTTTCTAGATTAGCTACAATTGGGGCCATCCCAAATGGAAGCTCACAACATTTAGAATACTCCAGCCTTTAACTACAAAAGTTATATGCTGTAAACATCACCCATAAAATCATTTCTGCATCAAATGGCATTCTAAGCAATATAATATAAAATAATGACCTTTAACAGGATACTAAAAAAAAATTTATGTTGACTATAGTAGTAAAGGTGTCGTTATAGACCAGGAAGTTTAAAATAGTAAACAAAAATGCAAAAGCACAATACTAACAGAAATAACCTCTTAAGTACTCTCTAAAATGTGAATAATGTAGTCGTAATTCAATTCCAGTTCACCAAACATAAACACTACCATCTAATATGTTTTGTTTAAAGCCTAACTACTATATTCAACATCACCTCCCACCAGCTTACCTTTTTCACTTCTTCCGGCCCATCTATTTAATAAACTGTGTGCTCATTAATCTCAATAGTCTGCCCTATATTAACAAGTTTCATGTGAAAACCACAGTAATAACAATAATTAACAACACTGCTTTTTCTCCATTCCACCCTCCATTTTCTAAAGATAGTGTTTTT
The DNA here is from genome assembly GCF_016835505.1 of Polypterus senegalus. Taxonomy (NCBI): domain Eukaryota; kingdom Metazoa; phylum Chordata; class Cladistia; order Polypteriformes; family Polypteridae; genus Polypterus; species Polypterus senegalus. Next base: position 65,239,877 of record NC_053161.1, read on the forward strand.
ATTAAAGAACTAGGGCCTATTATGACAGAATTATGCACAAATCAGGAATCAGCAGTGTGTTATAAACAGGTCTTCTTCCTGTACTGTAACAACCAGAAAGGCTTGTGGTGTTGTTGTACTGGTAGTAGGCTTTTGTTCTTTTTAACTATCACTAGGTTACCTTGTGACCGAGCATGGTTACAACATCAGTGTGAAATCATTGTTCACCATCTTTGTTTGGGAAATTTTTCTTTAGTACAAACAAATATTATAGCTTATGCACACCACACCACAATTACACAAATGTAAATAACACTAGTAGTTTTCTACTGTATTGTCATTCTAGTATATTCCTTTTTATTGGTACAAAATAAAATTCACATAATTATTTGTTCAGTGGTACAGTGGGTAATGCTGCCACATTAACGGTCCAGTAAGTTTGTGGGTCCCTGAATCGCAAGCAGTAAAAAGCAGAGCACTGCCAAATGAAAAAATTTCACCAAGGCAGAGTATAAATAGGATGCTGAGAAAGAAAGATGGGAATGAGGAAGGTTATTGTTTATTTGCAATCTGCAAATGAGTGGAACTGCGAACATAACATGAGAACTTTGACAGCTCAGAGGAGACCATTTCAGTCCTAATAGCTAAGGTGTCCCAATATCTTATCCAGATTCTTCTTAAAGGTTAACAAGGTTTCTGCTTCAACTACATATCTTGGTATTTTATTCCATATTCCATTAACAGTTTAGGTAAAGAAGTGCTTCCTGGTTAGCAAAGAGCGTGGGATGACTGTATGTTTATATGCAAAAAAAAAAAGATCAAGATAAAAAAGGGATACAGGTGGAACTCATACCTTGATGCCACTGACTTGCAGTTTGGACATATTACCTTCCACACTACTCATCATCCCCTGTAGATTAGGTAAGAAACTGAAAACAGCCATAACTACATTTATTTGAAGTGGAAAAAAATAAAGACTAAAAAACTTTCTACTTCAGGGAGTTTAAGCAGACGATGGTCTTGTTACTGATTTTCAGTTGTATTACTGAGCAATGAATGTTCAGACTGTGAAACCCTGAAATAAAGCTATACCAGCATGTAAGCCATATAAAGCAGATCTACCATCTTGTTTTCTTTATATGTTTTACTCTATGAGCCTATGTTCACAAATTACTACAAACTCAGCAAAAATGTGGTAGGTCAGAATGCAAGACGTGGTATGAGTGTACACAATACCTTAAGTTAGAAACTAGCAATCTCAGTATTACAAACATAGAGAAAAGCCAAGCAAAATGACGCCTTTTATTGGCTAACTAAAAAGATTACAATATGCAAGCTTTTGAGGCCATTTTGCTTGGATTTTCTCTACATTCATAATGGCTAACACGGTACAACACCCTAGTACTACAGTATTACAAACCAACTTAATAAAGTATTCAGTGTTCAATATATGCATGGCCATTGGACATTTGTATATTAGTTATGTATTTGCATTTTTTAATCTCTCACAAAGACCATTTTTTTCATTATGCGCAGTCATAGACTTTGCCAGAACTTGCACAACTTGTTTTCCTACCATTCATGTTTTGACCATCACAGAAATATAAAACTAAACTAATTGTTTTCTTCACTGCGATACATTTTAGATAACTTTGGGTAGCATTGGAAGCATTATCTCACAATCAGAATTTGGATAATGAATGGAAAATAACCTTAGAATACACTCGTCCTTGATCTGTGACAGGTACAGGTTAATTCATTTCGTGATTGTACATGGAGTCCATTTTTCTTAACACAGAAATGTCTTGAAGCATTTACATCCCTTTTCGGCACATTCGGACTAGATATTCAGCTCATGCCCTACATGACTATTGTTTTTATCTATCCATCAAACACCACTGAGACTATTGTGAGTAACACAGCACCGAGAGATTAATATGTAGGACAAAAATTGTAGTCAGGCACACAAAGGGGTCATTACAGAGATCATGTTAACAAAACCAAAACCACAATCCCAAAAATGAAAGTCATAAATGATAGAAGGAGCCAAAACCCTAGTGTTAAAGCCTACTTGAATCTGAAGCTAACTTTATCTGTATGATTTGCAGTTGCAAAGTATCCACTGAGGGATAGCAGTTGTTGTGACCACCACCATTGCCTTCATGTGATGTCAGAACAGCAACCATATTGGTCATTGGTGACATTACTTGGAACTTGCATAAAACAATAAAAAAACGTGTTAAAAATAAACTTTCTCAAAACGCATTAAAATAAAAAACATGCTTAAAATCTGTAATCTTGAAACTAAAAAACACAAAATAATATCAAGTTGAGTTTTCAAAATCACTAAAGTTCTACAGTCTAGCAAATGCTTGGTAGCTTATTCCATGTGTCTATGGTTCTCTGTGTAAAGAAAAACTTCCTAATGTTTGTGAGAAATTTAACCTTAACAAGTTTCCAACTGTGTCTCCATGTTCATGATGAACTTATTTTAAAATAACAATTTCGATCCACTGTTCCAATTCCCTTTACCATTTCAAATGCTTCAATAATGTCTCCTCTTAATCTCCTGCTTGAACTGAAAGGGCTCAATTCTTTTAATATTTCCTCATAACTCATACCCTGTAGTCCTGGAATCAGAATAGTTGCTTTTCTCTGGCCTATTTCCAGTGCTGCTATTTCCTTTTATCAGCCTGATGACCAACACTGCACAGAGTACTCCAAAAGAGATCTAACCAGTGTGTTGTAGTGTGAGGAGAGGTTAGGAGTGTGCACCGATACAACCCGTTGCTGCACCCACCACACAACAAACCACCCAGATTGGGACCAGAGTGCAACCATGCAACGGTTGTAAATCTTAAGCATAATCTCCTTGGACGTGCTATATAACCGAACATTCTGTTAGCCTTCTTAATGACCTCTGAACACTGACCGACAGTTAATAGTGTCAAATCCACTATGACTCTTAAATCCTTCTTATAAGGTGTTCCTTACATTTTCAGAGCTGCCATTTTGTATTCAAACCTTATTTTTTTTACTTTCTATGTGTAATATATTACATTTACTTACATTAAATTTCATGTGTTACAAATATGCTTAAACCTGTATGCTGTCCAACTCCCCCTGTAATAATTCAATGGATTGTAGATTATCTGCCAATCCACCTATCTTGGTATCATTTGCAACCTTAACCAGGTTATAATGATATATATATCCCGGTGGGACACCTTTCTTAACATCAGCCATCTCTGATAAGGGTCTTCGTATTGTAACACTAATATGCAAAGAGACAATACTGACCCAATAAACCTCTATAAGGTTAACCTAACATGACCATCTTGGAAGGAAAATTAAATAGCCAGGAGAAAATACCACATAGACACAGTACTGTAGAATATAGAAACTGTATAGATGGGCTAGTATTTGAACTTGGGCACTTGGGGCTGTGAAGCAGGAGCTCACACCACTTTCTCTGATGTTCTGCTCTTTTATAATATACTAGACATTAAGCCCGTTACAATAACGGGCGCTAGAACGGTAGTGCATAAACATTAGTAGGAACAGTCTGTATTAAATGGCAAGGCACCTTGTATGTGGCTGTAATATGCGTCACTGTATTGTGTGCCTTTAATTTTCTCACTCAGTAATACTGGTTTGTATTTCCGTAAAATGCCTGTAATTTTGTCTGACAGTAATACAGTGAAACCTCGGTTCATGACCATAATTCGTTCCAAAACTCTGGTTGTAACACGATTTGGTCGTGAACCGAAGTAATTTCCCCCATAGGATTGTATGTAAATACAGTACAATTAATCCGTTCCAGACCGTATGAACTGCATGTAAATATATATTTTTTTAAGTTTTTAAGCAGCAAATATAGTTAATCATACCATTGAATGCACAGCATAATAGTAAACTAAATGTAAAAACATTGAATAACACTAAGAAAATCTTGAACAACAGAGAAAACTAACACTGCAAGAGTTCGCGCTATAGCCTTACAACCCGCTCGCTAAAAACACTTTTTTTAATGGGTTTTAAGCACAGGGAAAAAAATGAACATTTGAAAAATCCATAATTTAATAAACAACCAAGAAAAGTAACATTGCAACAATGCACGCGCGCGCCTGTGTGTGTGTGTCTCTCTTGCAGGCCTGCGTATGTGTGTGTGTCTGTCTCTCTCGCGTGTGTGTGTGTGTGTGTGTGTGTCTCTCTTAAGCGCGCGCCTCTGTGTCCATGTGTGTGTGTGTCTCTCTCTTAAGCACATGCCTCTGTGTGTGTGTGTGTGCGCGCCTGTGTGTATGTCTGTCTCGCACGCGCCTGTGTGTGTGTGTGTGTGTGTGTGTGTGTGTGTGTGTCTCGCGCGTGCCTGTGTGTGTTTGTTTGTTTGTATGTGTCACGCACGCCTGTGTGTGTCTGTCTGTCTCACATGTGCCTGTGTGTCTGTCTTTGTGTGTGTGTCTGTCTCGCACACGCCTGTGTGTCTGTCTGTCTCTCGCGCGCCTGTGTGTCTGTCTGTCTGTCTGTCTGTCTGTCTCTCTCTCTCTCTCTCTCTCTCTGCACAGGGAATGCACATGAACATGTGCCGTGTGGCCCCACGCATGCGCACTTCACCAGAAGACACACACACGGACACCTGGACGTACACAGGGGTTTTATTAAAGAGGATAATTTAAATGAAGAGGAAGTGACTAAAAAGTTTGAACATCAAGATGAATTTTACTTAAGAGTGCACTGAACAACTCTAGCTCCTAGAACATGCTTTTTTGCACTATGGCATGAAAATCTGGAATAGTGTAGGATGGGTATGGCCAGTTCTTTCACAACAAATTCAACCATCTCATGCCATCTTAATGGAGGTTGAAGGCAGTATGTCATATACAGTATCTTTAGAGAAACTGCCATAAACACATTAATGTTCACTAAGCTTTTGAGTAGATGAATGTGCTTTGTGATTGGAGATGCAGTCGTATTGAAAACACCCAAAAAGTGAATGCAGCATGTGATGATGGTGATTGCTCATGTTTAGAATCAGGTTTTCAAACCTAGAAGGGTGATTCATCAGACTGCACTATACATTTCTTCACTCCTAATTTACCAGTCACCCATGCTCTTTGTACTCAAAAAACATTGTAAAGTATGAATTACTGAGTGCAACTCAAATATGATAATCCTGCTCTGCAGAATCCTTCATTTAAATGCATCCACAAGTCCTAAACAATAGCCTGATCTCAGATTATTTTTTTATTTGCTTAACTTAGTCTGGGACCTAAAATAATCCTAAAAAGGCCGGAATGGTCTTGGAGGCACCCTACATTAAATCACGGGAATGTTTAACAGAGGTTTGTTCTGAGGAGGATTTTAAGTGACACATCTAAAAGGCCTTGATTACCTAAAGACGGTCTCAATGCTGTGTCTCTTCTCTTCAAATGAAGTACGTCCTTAGCATACTTGACAAACCCAGCCTTCAACATAATAAATATATCTCTGAACATTCTCTCATGGTCTCAAATCTGAGTGTCAAGTTAGACTCCCATCTGTCATTTGATACACATGACCATCACCTTTGTAAAATTGCATTTCTTCATCTCCGAAACATAGCCAAATTCCGTCCCTACCTCTCCCTCTGTGATGCTGAAAATTTGGTTCATGCCTTTGTTTCATCCAGGCTGGATTATTGTAATGCACTCCTCATCGGAATCCCCAGCAAGAGACTTTAAAAGCTCCAACAAATTCAAAATAGTGCTGCAAGAATCCTGATGAGGGTGCGGAAATATGAACACATTTCACCAATCCTTCGGTCACTTCTTTGGCTCCCTATTCACCTCCATATCGAATACAAATTCTGTTTGTTTACTCACCAGTGTATTCATGGAAATGCTCCACAATATCTGAAGGAACTCCTTATGCTACAATCCACTGCAAGATATCTCCGTTTTGCAAATACCTGCCGCCTTCGCCCCCCGATGACCAAACTTCATACAGTGGGTGACCGAGCCTTTGCAGCTGCTGCTCCATGGCTCTGGGATGCCCTACCAGAGAGCCTAAGAACACAGCAGATTGTGAGCTGTTTTAAAAAACAGCTAAAGACTTTTCTATTTAGGAAAGCTTATTAACAAGAATGCTATAATTATTGTTGTTTTATCTCTGTTTTTACCTTGCCTTGCCTTTGTTTAAACATTTTATGTAGCACTTTGAGATTTACTGCTAATGTAAAGTGCCCTATAAATAAAATGCATTATTATAATTAATAAATAACCCAAGAGGTTGCTAAGAGGACTGGCCCACACAAAAAAGTGAGAAAGAATAAAGAAGAGGACCACAAGAACTTGTTTCGCCAGATCAGCTGCTACTCAACAGGACCTCCCCTCAATCGTATTACTAATGGCAAAGCCCCTCTCAATGCAGTACTCTTCTTTCTACCAGTTTGTTTTACTCCACCTTTGAATGTAAAAATAGGGTTTTAGATAGGACAAAATGGTGCACTGTGTTTTTGCCATTTAAAGAATATACAAAACTGGAGATCTGTCAATGCACAGATATCTGCAAATCATCATTTGGAACAGTACTGAAAGCTTCCTTTGCATTCTTCAGCTAAGTTACTGATGTGTAGGTTCATGACAATGGATTTCCTCCATTATCATACCATTAAAAGGCAGTTGTACAAACTTTCTTCTGATGTAAATGTATATCCATTCTTTCTATTGTGACAGATTTAATCTCTGCATTATATATTTGTCTAACAGCTAGTCTAAGTGTCAGTAAACTCACTGTGTAGCTTTTAGGTTTTAAACATTGCTCAGTATAGCCAATGCTTTGGGAACCACACAATAGACTATTTTCACAATGTGTTGCAAAGTCCTACATTTTATTTTAGCAGACATGTTTTCTAATTGCTAAAGAATGACTTTAAAAATAAATACTCGCTTGGAACCCACTGATATCCGAGCATGTTTCATGATGATGTTAAATCAAGAATCATTCCTCTGTGAAAGTGCAAAGGAAAGAACACACTCATGTCAGCCACAAACCCAGAATTGGACCAAAGAGAGACAACTGTGAAAGAAAGACGGCACTTATTACAGTTTGAATAGACACAAATAAGGAAAAAACAAAAAGGACAAACACAGAGTACAAAATTGCAAACTAGAACAAACTCTGCATTCTCGCTCAGTCTTAATATACCAAGTCATGCACTCTACTGTGAACACAGAAAATGAAAATGTGCTCAGAAACACTGCATCAGCAATTGCAGACCAGGAAATGAAAAAAGGACCATGGGAATTATCAAAGAAACCAGTAACGGCGTACTGCATGATAACGTGCAGTGAATACCCTTGACTTGAGTATTCCTAGTTTTCATCTTCTTTCTCTGTCTCTGTTTAGCATTCATTTGCTCAGAGGTTGATGCACTTGCTGCTTCCTAAGCAGCTCTTCTTTTTTCCACCCTCACGGCCCGCTCCTTCTCTTCTTTTGTCAGCATCTTTTCGCGTTAAAAATGATTAAGTTAGTTTTTGTGTTGCAATTACTTAGTAATTTTTCAGTTAAGCTGGCACTTCCTCAAGAATGATTAGCGAAGGTGTTAGGGAATGAGAACAGTGCCCATACACATGCGCTGCATGGCTGCCCTGCTGCGCACTGCCAAGAGTTGATTCTACAATAAAATAAAATAAAAATAAAAAGAGTAATAACAATCATCACCCCGGATAGTAGACGTCACATAATATATGTGCACCAAATTTCAAGTAAATAGGTGAAACGGTTTGCAAGCTACAGGTGGTTTAAAATCCTGGACAGACAAATGAACAGCCACGGTAGTATATTATATAAGAAGATATCTGCCAAAAGTTCAAAATACTAGACCAAAATTGAATTACCAAAGATTCAGACCTAACTGGATCTGCCCCTCACAATTTCTGTAGTTTGTTTTGTATATACTGTTTTATGCAAAAACTTGGATACTGTGAGCTACATACAGCCATCTTTTATAATGTCATAATCCTCACCCACATGATGTCATGGCAATGTGACTGGCTACAGGCATCTTTACCATAAAAATGCCTTCTCCAGTTAAATAACGCATAACAACATTTGACACAGTGAAATTTATCAGCAAAGATAAAAATTACATAAAATCTTACAGGAATAATCAAACTTAATCCAGGAAATAATTAGGCGATGTTCATTACATCACTGAAGGGCCACATAAACACAAAAAGCTCTCCCTTTTTGTCTTTGATTTTTCTGTTTTTCAGCTCTGGACCGGTTCTTCCTTCACCAGTTGAGTGTTTGGCCCATTGCACACTCCCTGGGTTATGAGCTTGTGACAGCTTTACACCCCATCTTAGAACTACATCCAAGTTAAGTAATATTCCCAGGACATCCTGAAGTGTCTCATAACAGTTCCTTCTGAAAGCCTCAAGTATCTCTGCACTTCTAGGCAGAGTTAAAGGGACAGATGCCCAGACACCACATGTCCTAATCCAACAGATATCAGGGTCCTGCTATTTCCAAATGGGGGTCTTTTACCATGGTACCACCTTGAAATGAATGAGCTCTCAATGGTGATAAGGAGCTAAAGGGACTATCAACTCAGCAGTCTCATGTGCTTCACAGAAATGTGCCTCAGAGCTGAAATTTCTGAAGATAGCATTCACAAACTGGTTATCTCAAAATGAACTGAATACAAACCAAGTATGGTAAATTCTTCCTATAGAAAATATTTGTTATGAGTGTAGAGCATTTCATGTGTGAGCTGTTGCTGAGCATTAAACTCGTCTAACTGGAATTTCTTTGTTGTGTAGCTACTCGCCTACACATATGAAAAGTGAGTATTAGCTTGTTTCAGACTTGGCACATTTTTATTAATGTATAACAGACAAAGAGAATGAAATGTGTTTACCTATTTGCAAAGACTGTATTTGTTTTAGTGATTTAAAATACATAAAGGTGGATATATGCAGAGACATTGCAACAAGTCAAGTGGTGTGTAGCACGGCAGACCCAACAGACACAATCATCAATACTGTATTAAAATATGAGATTATTTATATTTGTTATGGTTAAAGTTGTTTGCAACATTCTACTTTACATATACTTAATTTGCCATACAACATTCCAGAACTGTATCGTGTTCACATCCACCGCACCATGTCATCTACTAATTTAACCAGCTTGGTTGATAAGAAGTCAATTTGTACTATTTGTTTATATTACAAAGCAGATGCACTACATTAAACTCTACCAGAGTCTATTTATCACACTTATTACTGTAATTGAGAAAAAGTTCCACTTAAGCTTCTCTTGGTTTGCTTTGTCTAAGACAATTCTACACACCGCAGAATACATGTTTAAATCTGTACCACAAAAGTACTGTGAAATGTGTGACAGTGCGGGTCGGCCTTACACTGCCATGTCCTTCTGGGGAGCCTCTTGAACCCCCTACCACTGATAATGTACCCAAGGGATTGGCCAGTGGATGAGAACACTCACACAAAGCAAGGGCTGGGTGCATAAAAGTGTAAAAGTGCTTTTGTTAAAAACAATCAAAAAACAAATAGTGTCCAAAGGTACAGAGCAAATCTTCAATAATTAAACAATCCAATAAATAAATGATTGCTGTTCAAGTGGAGATTAAATGTAGTTCAATAAATATTTTCCTAAAACCAGCGGTTAAAATTCAAGAGACTGTTCACTGTTTCTTAAAACTTATGTGCCCTAATGCTGCCTTCTAATAGCCAATATCTCCTCAGTTTATTCCATTCAAGATCAGGCAACCAAGGAGACACCCAACTTACAGGTGCAGTCAACCATTCTATCCAGGCTGGGATCCCCATTTCCAGGCCCTCAGCATCCGTGCAGCGTCATGCCAAGCTGCATACATCTCCCACCACCTGTTCCTCGGTGTCTGTGGGAGGCATTGTATGTCAGACCATTCCGATTCCCTGGCAATCGCTCAGTAGGAGCATCTTCTCTTTGGCCTCAGAGTCCTCACCCTTATGCTCCGCTCTCGAGCACCTGTCTCCATTCTGTCCCGAATGGGCTTTCTCATTCACTCTTGTCTCTCTTCCCATTTTTCTTTTCCATTTCTTTTAACGTCCAACCTTTCTGTCTCCTCACATTCACTCACTGATCAGACTATGTTCGTCCCTTTTCCCTTTCATCCACTTTCTCCCCTTGCTGGCTCTCCCTTATAATGCCTCCGTGGGTGCAGCATCTCAATCACACACCACAGAAATCCAATGAAGCAATTGAGAACACTCCATTACATGCAGGTGCATCCCGCCCAAATTACTCCACCAACCCCCTACAGCTGTGTGAGCATGTGCACCAATGGAGATCAAGCCAGCAAATTAATTATTTATTCATTAAAATGGGCTCCTGATTGTTAAGCTGTGGACCTGCTAAACCACAAAATGTATTATATAATGACCACTGGATCGCAATAGTTCAATATCATGACAAACAGATATGCTATCTTGGAGGTACTGTGATGTTAAGAGTTGAAAATACAGTAATCCCTCCTCGATCGCGGGGGTTGCGTTCCAGAACCCCCTGCGATAGATGAAAATCCGCGAAGTAGAAACCATATGTTTGTGTAGTTATTTTTATATATTTTAAGCCCTTATAAACTCTCCCACACTGTTAACATTATTAGAGCCCTCTAGAAATGAAATAACACCCTTTAGTCAAAAGTTTAAACTGTGCTCCATGACAAGACAGCGATGACAGTTCTTTCTCACAATTAAAAGAATGGAAATAGATCTTCTCTTCAGGAGCAGAGAATTTCAGAGAGAGAGCGCTCGCAAAGAAATGCAAACAATAAAAAAATCAATACTTGTGCTTTTAAGTTTGCCGCTGCATTTTTTAGAGGAGCGTCAGGATCTTCTAAGCAAACAGCCTCTGTGCTCACATCTCCTCCGTCAGGCGCAGAGAACGTCAGAGAGAGAGCGAGCGAGATTAAAGCAAACCATCAAAAAATCAGTAAGTGTGCTTCTGTAAGCACCACGATAAAGCGACATTTCTTAGAGGTGCGTCTGTATCCACTAGGCAAACAGCTTCTGTGCAAACAGCACCTCTGCTCACAGCCCCTCCGTCAGGCGCAGAGAATGTCAGAGAGGGTGAGAGAGAGGCAGAGACAAGCAAACAATCAAGCTACGCGCGGGATTCATATCTTATAGCATTGAGGAGTTTTAGTTAATATGTAATACATGCTCTGATTGGGTAGCTTCTAAGCCATCCGCCAATAGCGTCCCTTGTATGAAATCAACTGGGCAAGCAAACTGAGGAAGCGTGTAGCATAAATTAAAAGACCCATTGTCCACAGAAATCAGCGAACCAGCGAAAAATCCGTGATATATATTTAGATGTGCTTACATTTAAAATCCGCGATAGAGTGAATCCGCGAAAGTCGAAGCGCGATATAGCGAGGGATTACTGTACAAACTGGAATGGTTTGTTGTTGTTGCATTTTATTCTTTATTAGTGTTACGGCCAAGATGGAAAAATGGCAAGTCTTGACAATTTAATTTCTATCAGTGTTCTTCTTTAGGGGCAATCAAAAGGATTTGTCATTAGTCACTTCAGAGTCAGAACACAAAATAAACAAAGTAAAGTGAATGGAAAAATTCAAATAAAAGCCAAAATGTGAAGTTCAGATAACATGCAGAAGCCCTAATTGTAAACTTCAATTGTTTATCTCTCTAACAAAATCATTCTTTATTTAAGCAGACTAAAGTATGGACACTAGTCTATGTCTGCTGCCATTTTTTTAACTGGGGTTGGTGGCAGGATTGTCACTTCAGCCACTGTAAAAAAAAAACTTCATGCAGCTCTGAGACAACAAACAGGACTCCTGTCTGCATTCCCCAAGGAGTATGTCTTGAATTATGAAGGGAATGGGGGAAAGCCCTCTGGAGTCCCATCCCCGGAACAGTCAAAACCGGCAGAGATCCAATGGTGTCAGGCCTGTTGGGGATCAGAACTGGTGTGGTGCTCAGGTGGCCCATCCTGGTAGGCGCATGGAATATCTTGTCTCTCTGGCATGATGATCATCTTCTTCTGCTATCGGAGGAGCTTCGTAAACTCTGCATTTAAGTGGTGGCACTCTCATACTCAGGGAGTAGCTGTTGTTGTGGCAGATTGGCTCCTTCTGATGGTGTCTGATGTCACTCTTTTCAACGAGCGTGTTATGAGACTCAGATTAAGGCACTCTCTGGATGCCTTGTCTGTTGTCTCAGTATACATTTTGACTACAGTGAGTGATGTCTCAGAGAGGGAGACATTTTATTTGCAGCTCTGCTCAGTGTTTGATGGGTGCCACTCCGAGTTGACACTCCTCTGGTCATGGGTAACTTCAATGCAACTGGCACTGACAGGGCTGGCTATGAGGATTGTGTTGGTCCCTTAGGAACTTATAGACTTAGGTGTGACTGCTGATCCTAATGTGCTGTGGGAGATCTTCTGTAACAAGACCCTGAAGGATGCTGAGGGTTGTGTTGGAGTTACCAGTGTTCCCAGAAGGAGGCAGGGTACTCTGGATATCACTGATAGGAGTCGCATTGCACAGCTTGATGTCAACTCCGGCCTGTACCAGAAACTTAGAAGGATGGCTGCAAGGGCTCCGAGGACAGATAAGAAGGCATTTGTTAGAGAAACTGTGAGCAAGAGACACACCATCTATGGTCTAGTGACCCACATCCTGCTTACAGAGAAATCAAAGCTTTACACACATACAAATCTGTTCCTTGGGGAGTTGCCGTCAGGATGGCTGGCAGAACGGTCTTTACAGATGACACTGCAGTTGTGACCTACTGGGGTGGTTACTTTGAGCAGCTGTTTAAAGCTGATCCTCCAGCTAGGATGTTGGATATCTCTGGGTCCATGGTTTTTGAGGCTGATCCTCCAATTACCTGTGAACCACCCAATCTTACTGAGATTGCAGAAGTGGTGAACTAGCAGAGGGTAGGCAAGGCTGCAGGTATCTGTGGTATCTGAGGTGAACTTCTCCAGGCTGGCGGTAAGGCTGTCCTCCTGGCATCATCCCAACTGACTGGAAAATGGACTTGTCGTGCCAGGTAAGGTCCTTGCTAGGGTCATCCTCAATAGGATCCATGATCACTTGCTCACCTACCAGTGACCACAGCAGTCTGGTTTTATACCTAAGAAATCTACCATCGACTGTCACTGAGGGCTCTCTCATGGAACACAAATGTGAATATCAGCAGAGTTTCTTAGCAGCCTTTGTCAATTTTCATAAAGCATTTGACATAGTTGATCGAGCTGCCCTGTGGGACATCCTAAGACTTCACTGGATCCATTCAAAATTGCTGGATATAATCGCTGGCCTGTACACTGGTACTATGAGTGCTATGCAAAGTGGCGACTGAACCTCTTTGCTTTTCCCCATTGATTCTGGGGTATGTTAGGGGTGTATTCTTGCTTCTACTTTGTTCAATGCTTGCATGGATTGGGTGTTGGGCAAGGTCATGAGGTCTAGCAGCTGTGGGGCATCTGTTGGTGAAGAAAGATTCACCAATCTTGACTTTGCTGACGATGCTGTGATCTTCGCAGAGTCAATGGAGGCTCTGATTGGGACTCTTGAGAGACTGAGCAAGGAGTCTGAGTGTCTGGGCTTGCAAGTGTCCTGGATAAAAACCAACATCCAGGCCTTTAATGACCTCTTGGGCACAGCCATCAGAAGTGTGTCTGTCTGCTGAGAGGGTTTCGACCTTGGCTAGAGGTTAATTTTCTTTGGCAGCAACATTCATATCTGTGGTAACTCTTCCTATGAAATCAGTAGACGGATTGGGAGAGCATGGGGGGGTCATGAAGTTGCTGGAAAGGGGTGTGTGGTGCCCAAGTCCTGGTGCTTCCTATTTTGCTATATGGTTGCAAGACATTGAAGCTATCCAGTGACCTGAGATAAAGACTGGAATTCTTCTGTACTGTGTCTCTTTGGAAGGGGGGACTGGACTGTGTGTCTGCTTGGGGGGGCTGCCAACCAGGATCCCAAGCTGTTCTGTAGTGTGGTGCGTGTGGCAACACGCTGTCCCAGTGCATGCTCCCCAACCTGACCTGACCTGACATGACACAATGATGTTATGCATCATTATGACTTGCGATGGACATTATTACCAACAACAATTTGTCCGTACCCTCGAACATAACATAGAAAATCGTTGTTCAAACCTGGAAAACGGCAGCGTGGTAACATCACAAAAAGTAATGTTAAACAAAAATCTACATAACCACGCAAGTACTGTAAAAATAACATGGAAAAAATAACTGGGTTCTTCCAGAGGGGCTTAAAGTGGAGAAAGGCAAACAAATTGTGATTGCATTCACTACACTTTTGGCACGCAGACTTATTCTGATAAACTGGAAGAACCCAAACTCTCCTCTTTTAAGTCAGGGGGAAACAGATGTGTTATATTATTTGAATTTGGAAAAAGTCAAATACTCAGTTAAAGGATCCGTACAGACTTTTTTCAAAACATGGCAGGATCTAATTGGTAATATTTTAAAATAAGTTCATAAAGCACAGAGAATTTAAGCCTTAAATTTCACGCCGTTCAGCTTGCTCTCTCTCTCAGGGGTGGGGATCGATCTGTTCTTAACTCAATTTTTCTTTTTGTAAAAACTTGATTGCTTTGTATGGATTGTAATAAAATAAATAAAAATAAATAAATAAATAAAAAACCATGAAATTATTCAGGAAGAGCCCAAACACACTTGTGACAACTGGACTTTTTATATTTTTGATTTTATAAATATAGTCTTCTGTGCTTTGTCTAATCTTGACTTTTTTATATTGTAAAATTGTTATATCCAGGTAGTATCAGCATTAGCCTGGATTGTAACACATTACCAATATCACGTTTGTTTGTTTGCAACTTTTACTAAAATGTTCATATTTTCCACTAGAAACACCCTATTATTTCAATATTTGTGCATTTACAATACGTTGTATATGATCATCTTTTTGCTTCTGTTTTTCTCAGTAAGATGTATTCAGTTTTATTTTACTTTTCCGAATCACTTGGATTTAGACAGGTTTCTATACTGAAACAATGTCATAATTTATGCTGAGCTACACATTGCACTCTTTCAATTATTTTGTTTTTATTACTTCTAGCATTAAAGTAAGCAATATATAGGATATTAATGTTCTTCAACTTGCGTTTTTTCCATAGCCTGGTACATGTAATATTTTGATAGCATGTTTATGTATTTAAACATATGTACTAATAATTCTATAAAATGTATTCTTTAAACTGTTAAATCTGCCTCACATTCTCTAGTTTAAACCATTCTCAACTTACAATACAATACAATACAATTTATTTTTGTATAGTCCAGAATCACACAAGAAGTGCCGCAATGGGCTTTAACAAGCCCTGCCTTTTGATAGCCCCCCAGCCTTGAATCTCTAAGACGACAAGACAAAACTCCCAAAAAAAACCCTTGAAGGGAAAAAAATGGAAGAAACCTTGGGAAAGGCAGTTCAAAGAGAAACCCCTTTCCAGGTAGGTTGGGCACGCAGTGGGTGTCAAAAAAGGGCATAAATACAATACTATACAATACACAGAACAGAACACACGTAATCCTCAATACAGTATAATAGTAAAATAAAAATATTACAATTACAGAGCAGAATTTAACAGTAGATATCACATAATAAGATTTGGATTTGTTTAGAGTCCTGGAGACCTCAGCCATCAAACTGCCTCCCCCAATTGGCCATTCCACAGTAGAAACAGCACTGGGCCAGCCAATCCGATGAAAGGACCCATCTACCAGATGGTTCCTGTGATCCTCCATCATACACCCATTCATACACCTTCCAAACACACCAATTCAAAGGCAATCTGTGACAAATGTAGTGCTCCCTCTGTCGTAGACTGTATTACAATGCACCAAAACCTATGCCCATGTTTAGTACCTTGAGATTTGAGTTTAACATTATCGTAATATCAGTCACACTGAGACCAGCAGAGGAAGAAAATTCTAAGTAGACCATCTTCTCTGTACAGCACCTACACTTTTCTTCTGATTTTTAAACTTGACCAGCTTACTTTGATCTATGTCTCTTGTTTCCTTGTGAACAATGGCAATTTTATTTTTCCCATCTTTGGCCAGGCACATCCTGCCTTACTACTCTTATATCCATCTGTAAACCCATCTGTCTCTGCCTTCTGGGTGATCATCCTGTCTCCCAGGACAGGCCAGCAGACTCCTTCTCCTAAAGAATTTTAATGTCAAGGTTCTAGAATAGCCAGATATACCATAGCATTCATTAAAGTTCCACTTCGGTGAATCTTAAAACTCTACAAACCCAAGCCAGTCACGACAAAGAGTAGGCCTCATTTATAAATGTTTGGAGATAACCTTGTTTTTCTAAATTTCATTGAAAAGGAAAGAATGAAATGTATTTAATTTTATTTGTAACCTTTAGTTGTACTTAGCCTTTGGTTATGTGCTTGTGTTTAGAACAAAATAATTTTTCACACCTCAATTCTGGCTTCTCCAGAGCAGAGAAATTCTCTCTCACAGACATGGGCAGAAGATGCAAATGTCGCACATAGTAAGTAAGTCTAGTCAGGGGTTTGACCTACTGTAGGCTCTTAGCGCCCTAAGGCAGCAGTGCCCATCATTGTCCCGCCAATTCCAGAACATGTCTATTTTTTCACTAGCTAAACAAGATGGCCACCGATTGTTCATATACTGGATTCACCTACACCTATGTGGTAGAAATTAAATTTTGAGATATATTAAAGAGTTTGTCTTCTCTAAAACCTCTTTGAGACATAAACCAGGCAGGAGGAAACTTGTTCAATGCAGCCTTTATTTCTATTGAACAAATGCTGAAGAGGGAGTACCCTGTACAACACTCTACTAAGGGATACTGCCCTGGGCAGAATTTGGCAGCAAGTGGTCACAGAATACAAGCAAACAGCTATATTTATGATAACTGAATTTGCATACATATTCATCTAACATTTACTCTGATTGGTTCAAAAGACACGAGGTGTTTTATAACCAATTTTCATACCTCAAAATAAAAGTCTTATTTCTACTATATTCTTGGTCCTTACTTCCAGTACTTGTTGAGTTCCTGTGTACGTGACCTGTCAAGTCTTACTAGGTACATGATAGTTGGCCAACTTCGGTAGAACCTTCTTGTTTTTGTTGTTCACTTGACCTGGTCTCCTGATATGCTCAGACTATATTTGTTAACCCTTTATGCTACTTCTGAGATAAATGCTATATTTAAATGTTGACAGAATATCCAAACATTTCATGCACAATAACTAATCCTAAATGACTATACTTCCTTAGAAGACTGGTATCTTTCAACATCTGCAATAAGATGCTACAGATGTTCTATCAGACAGTTGTGGCGAGCGACCCTCTTCTACGCGGTGGTGTGCTGGGGAGGCAGCATAAAGAAGAGGGACGCCTCACGCCTGGACAAACTGGTGAGAAAGGCAGGCTCTATTGTAGTCATGGAGCTGGACAGTTTGACATCCGTGGCAGAGCGATGGGCGCTGAGCAGGCTCCTGTCAATCATGGAGAATCCACTGCATCCTCTGAACATGATCATCTCCAGACAGAGGAGCAGCTTCAGCGACAGACTGCTGTCACTGTCCTGCTCCACTGACAGACTAAGAAGATCGTTCCTCCCCCACACTATGCGACTCTTCAATTCCACCCTTGGTAAACGTTAACATTATACAAAGTTATTGTATGTTTTTACCTGCATTTTTATTACTCTTTAATTTAATATTGTTTTTGTATCAGTATGCTGCTGCTGGAGTATGTGAATTTCCCCTTGGGATGAAGTATAGTACTAGGGTGTTGTACCGTGTTAGCCATTATGAATGTAGAGAAGAGCCAAGCAAAATGACACCTTTTATTGGCTAACTAAAAAGATTACAATATGCAAACTTTTGAGGCAACTCCGGCCCCTTCTTCAGGCAAGATGTAATACAGAAACTGAAGTTTCCTGTGTTTATATCCACACACTAGGACAAGAAACAACAATGGTAAATCTTTAAAGGAAAAATCTTAAATGTAAAAAATGAATAGATTCTTTCAGGCTAAGATTACTTTAACAAAAAAGAGAAGAACAATGTATGGTCAAGATCTTTGGATAAGATAACTGTCCAACAAAGTCCTGTGAAGTTTGTGATGAGTTTTTCAAAACAATATGGGTCTGTAGACAGGTTATCTGTGTCAGTCTGAGAGATGCAAACAATCCTCATACCTGGCCATAAAACTCTTGTCTCTATTCAAACCATGTTGTAATGTATTAAATTTTAACATAAGCTTAACTTCCCATTCTTTTCTCTCTTGCTGTGTTTTGAAGTTGCACATAAGCACTGTGACTTTAAAGTCCCTCTCACAGTGTCCATAGCTGTTGAAGTGGGCCGCTAAAGAAACATCTGTGTTGCCATGTTTAATGTGGAATCTGTGCAAATTCATTCTCTGGCGGAGTGTTTGTCCAGTTTCTCCTACGTTGAGTGCAGTGTCAGGACATTTCATGCAGAGAATTAGGTAGAACACATTAGATGATATGCAGGAAAATGAACCCTCTATGTGATGTTCAAGTCGACAGTGTGGTATAACTATATGGTTCCTGTGATCCTCCATCATACACCCATTCATACACCTTCCAAACACACCAATTCAAAGGCAATCTGTGACAAATGTAGTGCTCCTCTGTCGTAGACTGTATTACAATGCACCAAAACCTATGCCCATGTTTAGTACCTTGAGATTTGAGTTTAACATTATCGTAATATCAGTCACACTGAGACCAGCAGAGGAAGAAAATTCTAAGTAGACCATCTTCTCTGTACAGCACCTACACTTTTCTTCTGATTTTTAAACTTGACCAGCTTACTTTGATCTATGTCTCTTGTTTCCTTGTGCACAATGGCAATTTTATTTTCCCATCTTTGGCCAGGCACATCCTGCCTTACTACTCTTATATCCATCTGTAAACCCATCTGTCTCTGCCTTCTGGGTGATCATCCTGTCTCCCAGGACAGGCCAGCAGACTCCTTCTCCTAAAGAATTTTAATGTCAAGGTTCTAGAATAGCCAGATATACCATAGCATTCATTAAAGTTCCACTTCGGTGAATCTTAAAACTCTACAAACCCAAGCCAGTCACGACAAAGAGTAGGCCTCATTTATAAATGTTTGGAGATAACCTTGTTTTTCTAAATTTCATTGAAAAGGAAAGAATGAAATGTATTTAATTTTATTTGTAACCTTTAGTTGTACTTAGCCTTTGGTTATGTGCTTGTGTTTAGAACAAAATAATTTTTCACACCTCAATTCTGGCTTCTCCAGAGCAGAGAAATTCTCTCTCACAGACATGGGCAGAAGATGCAAATGTCGCATAGTAAGTAAGTCTAGTCAGGGGTTTGACCTACTGTAGGCTCTTAGCGCCCTAAGGCAGCAGTGCCCATCATTGTCCCGCCAATTCCAGAACATGTCTATTTTTTCACTAGCTAAACAAGATGGCCACCGATTGTTCATATACTGGATTCACCTACACCTATGTGGTAGAAATTAAATTTTGAGATATATTAAAGAGTTTGTCTTCTCTAAAACCTCTTTGAGACATAAACCAGGCAGGAGGAAACTAAACAACGACCAAACACTGAAAAATGTATTTCCTGAACCTCCCCTCCTGGCATACAGACAACCAACAAACCTTCAGCAATTAATTGTCCGAAGCTCCCTAAATGAACCAACAGAAAATGGCACATCTCCCTGCCTACAGAAAAGATGTAAAATGTGTGCCCACATTTACAATACAGACCGTATAGTTATACCACACTGTCGACTTGAACATCACATAAAGGGATCATTTTCCTGCATATCACCTAATGTGGTCTACCTAATTCTCTGCATGAAATGTTCTGACACTGCACTCTATGTAGGAGAAACTGGACAAACACTCCGCCAGAGAATGAATTTGCACAGATTCCACATTAAACATGGCAACACAGATGTTCCTGTAGTGGCCCTATTCAACAGCCATGGACACTGTAAGAGGGACTTTAAAGTCACAGTGCTTATGGGCAACTTCAAAACACAGCAAGAGAGAAAAGAATGGGAAGTTAAGCTCATGTTAAAATTTAATACATTACAAAATGGTTTGAATAAAGACAAGAGTTTTATGGCCAGGTATGAGGATTGTTTGCATCTCTCAGACTGACACAGATAACCTGTCTACAGACCCATATTGTTCTGAAAAACTCATCACAAACTTCAAAGGACTTTGTTGGACAGTTATCTTATCCAAAGATCTTGACCATACATTGTTCTTCTCTCTCTTGTTAAATTAATCTTAGCCTGAGTGAACCTATTAATTTTTAACATTTAAGATTTTTCCTTTAAAGATTTACCATTGTTGTTTCTTGTCCTAGTGTGTGGATATAAACACAGGAAACTTCAGTTTCTGTATTACATCTTGCCTGAAGAAGGGGCCTGAGTTGCCTCAAAAGTTTGCATATTGTAATCTTTTTAGTTAGCCAATAAAAGGTGTCATTTTGCTTAGCTCTTCCCTTGGAATGAATAAAGTTATCTATCTATCTATCTATCTATCTATCTATCTATCTATCTATCTATCTATCTATCTATCTATCTATCTATCTATCTATCTATCTATCTATCTATCTATGTGACCCCTAAGTCCAAACAGATACTGTATGTTGCATGTTTATCTGAGTACAGTATTTGCATTTCCAGTCTCATGTCAGTGTGGGTAAGCCACAAGGAGGAACAGAGTACAGTCACTGTTTTTCCTTGTTGCACAACGTGTGCAAAACCTGAGCGGGTGTGAATGATTCTAAATATTTAAAATAAACAATTTTCTAAGCAATTCAGTTGATGACTTTATTGTGTGATTGTTTAGCACAAAGCAGATAGATTTGCAAGTACAAGAGCCATTGTCTTGTCTACAGTGTTTGTGAGTTGGCCTCGGCATTAGAAAGACAAACTGCTTGAAATTGGGCTACACCTGTTCACATGCAGGTTTTAACAATGGTTGGCTTTCTGGCAGTAGACACCTAACAGAAGGGGCTGGGCAACAGGTCAGGAATATCTAAGCCACGTTTCAGCATTGTTGTGACTGCTGTGCTGGAAGACATAAATAACTGACAACATTATAGTTTGGGTGTACATCACAACGTTAAAAAATACAATTTGTAGCAGTGTTCAGTTCTCTAACATAATCTTGCCAACTGACAGCACTATAATTGCAATAAGGGCACCTAGCGAAAGTGACCAACCATAAGCAGTGACATTTCATTAACGCACAAGTTATGTGTGATGCCAAGGTGAGATTGACAAATGTTGTGGCTTGGTGGCCTTATGTTGAGACAAAGTAGCATTGATCAGATGGCTTGAAAATGAAGGCTGGCTTATTGGTAAGATAACTAACTGGCTGAACCCGCAGTTTATAATATGTCCTATTCTATTCATTGTAACGACAAGTATACCATGACATGTGCCAGGTAAGACATTTGAGACGTACAGTATGCCTTTCTCAGACTCCCAGAACACAGAGGTGTGGCATAGGACACCTCCAATGCAATTGGTGGTGGCTGGGTGCATCAGATGGGACCCTGCTCTACCCACAAATGAAGGTCTGATGTACTGTCATTGCATATGCATGAGGTTCATTTGCATAGTTAATGTATGGTTATTCTACAGTGGCAACCTAGCAGGGATCGAGACATATTCAGTGTACCCACATTTACGATGTGATTGTGATGTATGAAGGTAAAGTGCTTAGAAATTAACGTACTCCAGGTTTTAGAAATCTGTTTTTTTTTGGTGAACAGATATTCTCATGCTTAAAGCCACGCACAACATTTTATAAATGAGAACCCTTGGTTTCCTCTAGAAGTTTTGTAAATAGAGATAGGTGAACTGAGCTGGGGCAAGTGTCCCAACTTGTTTTGTTCAATAATTCACCCATATTAGCATGCCTGGTGTTGAATTTAGGGTTGAATAAAATCGAGATTTTCACTGCAGTGCACACTGCCTCTTTTAGAAAATTTATTTTTTAAAGAATATGGCCCCCAGCCAAACTGTTTGAATATGGTCTGTGTTCTACCCAGGCTCACTTCCTTCGTATTTGTCTTGTTTCTGTGTAATGTGGGCTATTGTTTTCTAGTATGTCTTATTCCTAGCATCTTTACCATTCATGGATATTTTAATTAGATTAATTAGATTGTATTTGTCTTATTAGTTAGGCTTGCAAAATATACAAGGGACTGGCATGATAAAAGCGAAAGGTGTACAAAAGAAAAGCATATAAAACTAGTAAAATTTGTCTCTTAGGGTTAGTTTTATTTTCTTGTAAGATATCTTTTTTAAAAGGCATAAATTAAATGTAGCATAATAACGCATAATGCAACAAGAAACACTACACATGTAACACAAAGGAAGAGGGATCAGAAAATCAGGTAAATAAGGTACCTGTACTGTGCAGCTCATTGTGCCACATTATGTACAATTCTTTTCAACATTTCTAATTTTCCTTATGTTGATATTACATAATTGCATGTGACAAGTGAGCTTTACATATCATCATTTGAAAGCAGGAGTGGGCAGTATGGCCAAAAAGTTATGTCAGATTAGACTTAGAAATGATATAGATACCCGCATAATGTTTTAGTACATTCTTTTTAGACTTAAAGGTATATTTTTATTAAATGTGTTGTCAAATGTATCAGACAATGGTTCAAGTGTTGGGTTATCAGCCTGACAGCCCCCTTTACAATAACAAATAAAATAAGACAAAAACTAAGAGAAATGACAGTTATCAACATTTCTGTTTTTCTTTAACACATTCAGACTCACAGAGATTTTGAGTCAGGTCCCTAAGTGAACATCCGTCATTGCTCAGGTTTGCTGTTTTCCTAGTGTCATCTTGTTACTTATATTTGTGGGTGATATTGATCTTGATTCAGAATTAATTCCAGTTTTGTCTTTTCCATGTTGATTTATGGTTGTATTCTACAGGTACGATTTTAGATGGTATGCTTCTGGGTTGCATTCTAATTCTCTTTGGTAGATAAACGGTGATTTAGACTTTCAGTTGTGAGTTGATCCTAGTCCCTTGCAAGGAATATGCTAATTAGGGAAATGTGTTTTTAAATTTAAGGTCGGTGTTAATAAATATGAAAAATTGTTTAAGTAAATGAACATTTGAGTACCTGTTCTTTTTGTATAATATACCGTTTTCACTTTATCTTGCATTGTGTAAAAATTCTTTTTCTTCTTACTAAAGGAATTTGTTAATTGACCCTATGGAAGAAACTGTTGCTCTAAACACCCTTTGAGTCAGAAACCAGACAGGAGAAAGCTTGTTCATGCATATTTAATTTCTCTTCAGCAGTCTGTTAAGGAATAGACTCAGAACAAATCGAGAGTCACATATTTATAGATTACTGAGTTTACATAACAGTGCTGAGTTAATGCGTACACAACATCTGGCATTTACTCTGATTGGTTCATTAGCTTACATACCTGAAAAGTCTCATTCGGCAACATTCTTGTCTTTCTCAAGATTTTTATAAATTTAGCTCTTATCCTTTTAAAGAATTTCTATGTTCGTGATAACTGTCAAGTCTTACAGTTGCCTCTTTCATCACCACATAGAAATTTCTATCTCTTTGTTGTTTGCACATTTTTCATTTGGTTTCCTAATATGCTTGCTTAAACAGACAATTGTTGCAGGGGTCTCTTCATGCTTCTTTTAAGATAAATGCTATATTTCAACACAGAAAGCATACCAAAACACTTTATACATAATATCTATATTAACCCTAAATAACTACATTACCCCTCGATCGCCTTTATTTTCTTTCACTTATTTTCAGATCCAAAACAAGCTACAAAAATGTTACACCCAGCAGCAAAAAGAAACCATTAAGATTGCGCGAGACACACATGCTAATTAATGTGTAAGAAGTTATGGAAATAAAATCAAGAACAAAAAGAACAAAAAATAATGGAAATTAGCATAACACTTTAATATTTCTGAATCCGTTACGTTTTTTAAACACAAGCCATTCAGTGTATGTGAATGGCTATTTTATATAATCAAGTCACCACAAACAAAACAGCGTAAACTAAAATTAGATTAGATTAGATAAACTAAACTTTACTAATCCTAAAGGGAAATTTTGATGCACAGAGTAGTAGAAACATAAAAAAACAAAAATATAGATTCAAAGGACAAATAATACAATCAATCAATCAATCAATAAATAAATAATGTGCATTGTTCAGAAATTGCACACTCCAAGACAGATGGATTTTTTCATTATGGCATCCAGTTTCTCCACCATCTTCTTTTTCACAACAGCTTCCAGTGTGTCGAGTGTTAACCCTGTGATGGGACAGGCTTTTCTGATAAGTTTGTTTTGAGCTCAAGTTGCTCCCCCAGGAGACTGAAGCATAGAACAACACACTGGCTACTACTGACTGAAAGAACTTTTCCAGAAACTTGCTGCATACATCAAATGAATCAAGTCTCCTTAGAAAGTACAGTCTGTTCTGACCCTTCTTGTACAGACCAATCCAGATTGTTGTTCATGTGAATCCCAAGGTACTTGTAGCTCTGCACCACTTCCATATCCTCCACTGAGTGATGACTGGTCTCCGGGGCTTCTTGGCACATCAGAAGTCCACCACCAGTTCTTTTGTCTTGCTGAGTTGCGGGTTGTTGTCCCAGCACCACAAGCTGAAGTTCTCCATGACTTTCCAGTACTCTGACTCATTTCCATTATTAATGCAGCCTATGATGGGACAGTCATCTGAAAGTTTCTGTAGGTGGCAAGTGCTTGTATTGTACTGAAAGTCCATTGTGTACAGTGTAAACAGGAAGGGAGACAGTTCCCTGAGTTGCTACAGTATTAAACACCACCATTCCTGATTCACAGTTCCTTAGCCTAACTTGCTGTCTGTTGGTCAGGTAGTCCATGATCCAAGAGATTGTGGGGGTATCAGAATGTAAAGCCTTGAGATTTTCTCCCAGTCGATGAAGCAGAATAAGGTTAAAGGCACAGGAAACTTCAAAGAACATTATCCCGACTGTGGTACTGGCTTTCTCCAAGCAGGAGTAAGCATTGTGATCTTGTAGATGAGAGCATCCTCCACACCTATATGAGCCTGATAGGCAAACTGCATAGGATCCAGATGTTCTGAAACCAGGGGTCAGAGCTTATTCAGGACCAGCATCTCAAAGGTCTCCATGGTTTACAGTTTAGGATCAATGACCTTTTGGCTTGTATTTTTTGACTTCTCTTCTCCCAGTGACATCCGTTACCTTAAAAATTTTCCCTTTCCCTTGGAAGACATAACACCACAGGACAGTTCCTGCCTTGTACTCAGTGTTGGCAGGATAGGCTCTGGCCCCCACAATCATAAAATTAATTAAGTGGGTTTGAAAATGTCATGTGTTTTATGAAGTAGGAGCAGCGGATAGCTGATATGAAGGCATTGGGATCACTGGAATGCCCTTTCTTTGGCACTGGGATTATACAGGATGTTTTCTACAGCTAGAGAATCTTTTGTAAATTCAGGGAAAGAGAGAACAGGTGCTGAAGGACCCCATAGAGCTGGATGGTTCATGTTTTCAGCACCCTGTTACTGATTTCATCCAACCCTGCAATTTTGTTCATGCAGAGTTCTTGCAGCTCTCTCCTCCTTTGATCAGCAGAGACAGATATTCCAGGAAGTGGAAGGGGGCTGGAGACCACAGAAGTGTTGTCATTGTAGGAAAGGTCATTCAGGGCACAGATGGCAACTGGGATTCTGGAACCTACCCAGCTTGCACACAGGAGCTAGCAGTGTTGGGGGAGGTCTGCACTGACAATAATTTGTTGAAGAACTGGTTCATCTCATTAGCTATGTTATTGTTCCCCACCCACTGCATGTTTTAAAGCCTGTTTGTAGCCAGTGATAGTCCTCATTCCGTTCCACAATTGTTTCACATTGTTCTGCTGTAACTTGTATTTACGTTTGTCTCTGTAATAGGCATTCCTCATGCTGAGCTGCTTCCTAAGTTCTGACTGCACCCCCTTTGTTTCATCCACTCTATAGACCTGGAGGCTCTCTTCTTTTTATTCAGTGGAGATTTCAGTTATTTTGTGAGCCATGGTTTGATGTTGGGAAAAGAGCAAACTGTCTTTCTGGGAACTGTGTTATTCACACAAAACTTGACATGGTCTGTGATACAGTGGCCGAGACCCTCAACATCTTCGCCGTGTGACTCACAAAAGCATGTTCCAGTAAGTATTCTCAAAGTCACCCTTCAGAGCTTCTTCAACATCTGTTGTTCATTCCTACATGATCCTGTTGATAACTGGCAGCTGCTGTACAATGGATTTAAAGGTGGGTATGATCTTTACCAAATTGTGGTCAGATGTGACTCCTAAAGGTGGCAAAGCAAAGAGTTGTATTAATCTTTAACACTGGCATATAACAAATCCATGGTCCTGTTTTGCCTTGTTGTACAGTCCACAAACTGGTAAAATTTGGTGAGAGGGGAGGAAAGTTAAGCATAGTTAAAATCCCCAGAAATTGTGATGAAAGCACTGGGATGGTCAGTAGTGTGCAATGACCTTGAACCTGAGCAGAAATAAATGTCAAAAGCCAGTAAGTTTAAACGTAATACTCCAACTCCAAACAACTTGAATGAAAATGCTGCCGTAGCCTCTTTCCTGGTAACATACGTAAATAGCCGGGCCCGTCCTCTTGGGGAACCACACACAAAGCACAAGGATCATTAGGACATGTTACCGTATACAATTAATACACCACATATAAACAACAGAAATTACAAAACAATAAGAAAAATAATCATTCAAAGTAACAGAAACAAAAACAACAAATACAAGCAAGGGTAGAGGCACTGGCTGAAAAATAAGAAAATTTAAGCCAGCTATATTCAGAACTTTAAAAAATCATAATTAGTGGACCCTTTCAGTCTGGATATTGGATTGACATTGTAGACCAAAAAGAATATCAGCTGATTAACTCTTCTGTATGTTTTCTTTACCTAGATGACCTGAAACTAAGCATTTAGGTATGAGCAGAATGAGATTTAAACAGAAGACTGGAAAAGACATTAACACGGAAAGGTTTGCCATTCTGAGTCTGACCAACAAAACCTCAAAGTTTATCAGGTCCTGGCACCATTATCCATTTGGAGGGTGTAAATGATTTTAATCTGAGTCATTACTTTTGTTGCCAAGTTGAAGAAATTTTGCTCAAAGAAGTGGTGAAATTGTATGTTAAGAACTACATACACATTGCATTGCATGGATTATACAATTTTAAAGGCACCATTAAACTTGTTTCACTAATGAGTGATCCTAAAATTGAGAATAAACAGTGTGGGAAATGCTTTAGGAGACAGTGTTGTGGACAGAAGGTAAAATCTATGCTATGATTAGTAAAGAACATGTGACAGCATGGTATCACTGTGGTTAACACTCTTGTTTTTATGAATCCAGAGTCCCAGGTTCAAAATCCATTTTTAGTTCTTGCCTGTGTGATGTTTGCACATTTTACTTGTATTTGAATGAGTTGTTTTGTGGGTACTCAGATTTACAGCCTACATCACCAAAGATGTATGGGTTAGTCAGTTGGTGACTCTAAATTGTGCATGAGTGGGCACCATGATGGTGTGGCATTCTGTCAAGGCCTGTCTCTTGTCACACAACCAGAGCTCTCAAGACGCTCGAGCTCAAGGAGATCCTGAATTGGGTTGTCTTTGAAGGCTGAATGGTCAGTAGAAATAGGCATAGTTTTAAGTACTGGATGACTTGGAGCTAAATGAGGCCTTTGTTTATACTCCTGCCATTTCCATAATAAGGCCTTGCAAACTATTGGCCATGTTACTACTTACTGCACAAATTCATCTTTAACTTTGCCAAAAAGTGTAATTTACTAAACATAACCACCAATGTCAAATTTCCTGAAACCTAAATCTGTGGTTCTGGGCATAGTCTTCTACTTCTTGTGAATATTTGGCAATGATTTTTTCCTGGCAAATCTAAAACTGTTCTGAATTCATACAGGAACTCAATGAGTTTGTTATAACAGATTCATGCTATTCAATGTGGCTGCTGTCCAAAATGCTTTATTAAGCTCCCTATCTAAATATAGTTTATTACAGTTTTTCTCGATTGGTTTGGCTCATTTCTTGAAACCGAGATGACATTCTCAAAATAACATGGACAGATCTCCAAACCACCTTGCAAATGTTCACAACAGAATGGCATTTCTCATTGATTTCATCAAATTGCAAATGCCTTAGTACATGTCTCAAATGTCTCAGTGCATCTTTGCAAATGGTTAAGTACAAGTAGCCTGCAGTTAGCACAATAAGCCCACATTTAGCACATTTTCCAAATAAATAGATCTTGCTGATCTAAACTGATTAGTTGATTCTCAGTCTAATGGTTGTTCTCTCCAAAACATGTCAGCATGATTTCATCGTGTAAGTCATCATATGCACAATAGTCTGTTCAATTGTCAAAATTAGTCAAGAACATAATACCATGAACACCATATATGAATTTCTTGGAACATTTGATAAATTCATGACAGTAATTGACAATCAGGTGAAATTAGAACTTGACCAACGAAGGAGGAGTTTCCCACATCTCAGATGACCAACCAAACAGTTTGTTTAGTTACCTGACAGGTGCTGTCTATTGTTGTGAATGCTGCCAAACGTGTATATATAGAGCTTGGCTAGGGCCAGTACCATTTGAACATGGAGGTACCTCACCAAGTAAATCAAGAAGGGCAACCTCCTGCTCGAGGAAGAAGAGGAGGAGGAGGAAGAGGAAGAGGAAGAAGAAGAAGAGGCGGAGGAGGAGGAGTGAGGATGCGTGGTGGTGGAATAGGGGGAAGAGGCCGAGGAGCACGAAGACACCATGCTGTCCCGGATGAGATTCGGGCCACAATTGTAGACCATGTGGTTAACCATCGCCTGACAATGGCAGAGGCTGGGCGCGAGTGCAGCCTAATGTGCCTCGCTCTACTGTCTCCTCCATCATCCAAACCTTTCGAGGGAAAACAGGTATGTACTCAGTCAATGATGGAGTCATTACAGTATACAGTACTGTGCATACTGTAAAGCAAGACATGTATAAACTCTTCATTCCGTGTGTGTGTGTGTAGGCCTACAGTACTGTAATATATTACCTCAATGTGATGTTGCAATATGATGTTACAGTACAGTAACTCATTCTGTAACAAATACGCATACATTACAATTGTCATACAGTGTTGTCCTTTGACTTCTACGTCTAGGATTGGACGACAACCTCACATGGGTGGCAGAAGAAAACTTCTCAATGAACAACAAGAACAAGAGATCTGTAACATGGTGATTGCAAATAATGCTCTCACTTTGAGACAGATCCGTGATGCAATCCTTCAAGACAATGCCATATTCCAAAATGTCAACTCTATCAGCATCTCCACAATAGACCGGGTATTGAAGAAGCATCAGATGACCATGAAGCAGATTTACAGGGTACCATTTGAGAGGAATTCTGACAGAGTGAAAGAGCTGCGGTACCAGTATGTGCATGTAAGTCAGTTATTGGTTGTCTATTATAGTAACATTACAGTAAGCAGTGGTTCCCAATTTGTTTGGTTTTCAGTATCCTCTTTACCTTTAGAATCCAGCTTTATCTGACTACAGCATTTTGCCTAAAACTGCAACAGTGTTTCTCCCTCTTTGTGTCAAATACTCCCTGCAGTGCCTCTGCATAGGCCTGTACCCCAGGTTTGGAACCACTGGAGTAGTGGCCAGTAGCAGGCTATATTGAACTTGTGGAGGAGAACATAGAACAATCCCATGTAATTTTCTATTTCTGTTGTGTATGACTCCTCTATATGACTGATTTGATTTTTTACTCTATTGTAGAGAATAATGGCATTGGAAGGGAATGAAACATCTCACATCCTTGTATTTGTCGATGAGGCTGGTTTCAACCTGGCCAAGGGCCGCAGACGTGGCTTAACATCATTGGTCGGCGGGCCAGGGTGGATGTCCCAGGCCAGCGAGGGGGCAATTTAACAATGTGTGCTGCCATATCTGAGAATGGTGTGGCCACACACATCCCCAGTTTAGGCCCATATAACACTCAAAGCTCCTCATTTTCTTGGACCGTCTTTATACACATCTGGTCCCAGAAAATGAGAGAGGTCTCGAAGGGCCTCACCTACCACACTATGTGATCGTGTGGGACAATGTAAATTTCCACCGTGGGCGCTCATCAGGGCCTGGTTCACCACCCATCCAAGGATGCTCATGGAGCTACTACCACCATACTCTCCTTTCCTTAATCCCATTGAGGAATTTTTTTCCGCTTGGAGGTGGAAAGTCTATGAACATCAGGCTCAAGACCAGAGATCCCTGCTCCATGCAATGGATGCTGCATGTGAGGACATTACAGGGGATCAGTGTAGGGGATGGTTGAGACATTCGCGCGTTTCTTCCTCGCTGCATCGCAAGGGAAAATATCCGCTGCGATGTGGATGAGAATCTATGGCCAAACAGAGAGCAGCGTGGATGGCCAGGAGGATGAGGATGGTGGCCAGGAGAGGGACGGTGACGACAACAACCAGTGAAAGTTACCTTAGTTGTGAAACTTTATTTACTGTAAGCCCTACTGTAGGCTAGATATAATTTTTCTTGTTTTTTGTTTGTGTTTATATTTCGTACATGTACAGAATACTGTATACATTTTATGTACTCTAATGTATGGAAGTTACTTTATGTGTGTCAATAAAAATGATTACAATTTCCTTGGAAGTAGGAGTGCAGTGTGTCTGATGTCAAACTTTGGAGGCTGCTCTTACTGTAAAATCCTTTTTTTTTCAGTTTTATACATAATTGTATTCTGTTGGCTAGACCTCTGCCATAGTGACAAAACATCTAGGCATTTTGACTTGCAGTGCTTACATGATGCCAAAGGGACGATGCATTTTGGGGGCACTAACTATTTAAATGGGAAAGGAATTTAGTTTTGACACATGGGTAAACTATTTTGGGAGAGATACGAGCTTTTGCAGGTGATCCATGGTGTTGTGCTAAACCATCCAGGTTATTTTGGAAAAACGCACTAAGTGAATGCAAATGAGCCAACGCAATTGAGAAAGATCTTTGACATTTTGATGGTACTGACTCTTTATATGGGAAAGGAATCTACTTTGAAGCATGTATGAACAGTTTTGGGAAAGATATGACCTTTTGCTAGTGAGCTGTAATGTTGCGCAGAACTGTAAGACTGTTTGGCCAAATGATCTTATAGTTTTAAGAATGTAATTTCTGTTTCAAGAAATGAGCCAAACCAATCGAGAAAAAGTGTATTACAGTTTTTCTCAGTTGCTTTGGTGCAGTTCTCATAACAGCAAGTTCATTTCTCAAAACACTTAGTGCAAATGACAAAACATCATGGATGACCATCAAAAGCAGGTAACCTCTTCAAAATCCTTAATCCATGCCTCAAAAGCAAGTATTTACATCGCTGAATATGCCAGTGCCATCAAAATGCCAAGTCCATGAATCATCGTCCACGGACGTGATAACCAAAATGTAAAGTCATGTTATCAATATAAAATTGGCACAATCTAAACATTTTCTGATACACAAAACATCTGAATGACAAGGGCAGGAAACATAAAAGTACAAAACACCGATTGCGGGAGATTGATTCAAAAAGAATATTTTATTGATTGCACAGGTATATGGTGACATATCATGCACTGCACTTGGAGTCTAGCAAAAAATGCATTTCAATACTTTATGCATAACATATGAAATGAAGGAAAAAAAATTACAACATTGAAACAATATATACATACTGAAACTTTAAGCGCTCCCTACAATTGCTGCTGATCCTGTATATTGGGCCACATGACTAAAGGTTGTGGGAATTGAACAAGCAGTTTTGAGAACTGCAGTTCTGTTGTGAGAAATGCACTAAAGCAACTGAAGGGACTGCTCAGTGATTAGTTGCTTGATTGATCTAAGATCTCACACCTGCCCCGAATAATGTTTCACCTGAGAGCAATTTAAGGTGGTGCAGGAATCATTAGTATTGTGAATACAAACCAAAAAAGTTTTGTAAAAACCTATAAAATACACTTGACAGCCAATGATATCTTGTTGAACACTTTTGACTGCAATGACTTACATAATGAAAAAATGACAAGTTTGTCTGGAGTGTAAGACTATGCAAAAGAGGACTACACAATACATTTTGATCATCATGACATAAGCAACCGCTGATGCATGATATAGCTGAGAATTGCACATAAGCATCTGCCTGAGTGAACTAAAGCAATTGCAAAATGACGAAAACACTCAGAAATTGCTGTTATGATGTGAACAACTGACTAAAGGTTGTGGGAATTGAACAAGCACTTTTGAGAACTGCAATTCTGTTGTGAGAAATGCACCAAAGCAACTGAGAAAAACTGATTATTATTATTATTATTATTATTATTATTATTATTATCCCACAACACAACGTTTCCAATAATTTTCAGTCATAACCTTCATTTCAATATTCTTAGTAAGTCGTGGACAGTCACAGTACATGCTCATGACCTCCTGTCATATATTTTGATGTCCTCCAAGACTCAGCCATAACATTCTGTGACTCACGATCACAAACTCAAACAGTTAAGGGCAGGCTTCTGTCTCTGTGTGTGTGTGTGTGTGTGTGTGTGTGTGTGTGTGTGTAAGTTGACAACTTATGAGTGCCAAGTCACAAGTTTTATGCATAGCCCAGTGAAATCTACTAGAAAAAATAAACAGAGAAGAGCAATTGCAGCCTCAAGAAACTAAGGAAAATGGGTGTTCTGGACTATGCAAACAGAGGAGATGCTCATGGGACTTTAGATACAGCACAATAGTCTGTTTGAAAATGATGCTCCATATTGATTGACTGCAAAAATGTGTCAACCTTGTGCTACTTTTCACATATTAACAGAAAAACTGAAACTGTGCTAAAAAGTCATGATAGAGTTGTGTAATCGATCATCCCCTTTGGTTCAAAGTCATGTTATGCGACATCTTCTAGGTAAGGAGATCCAACAACTACAGCTGTTAAGTGTGATATGCTTACAGTCTCGAAGGTGGAGTATGAAAAAAAAGGTTTCAACATCTATCACAACAACACAGACTGGAAATGGGCAAGACCTAAAAATATTTTTTTTTCTGTTGATGTTCCACAACCACTAAAGAGAAATATATAGTTCTCTTGCAGAGAAGACACCTACTCTGTTTCTTCCTGCGGTACATCTGTGTGCTGCAGACAGCATAAGTGAACACCTGGTGCTGCTGGAGGAAGCTCACCCATTACTTTGGACAGTCACTGGGTAACTCAGAAATACTTACTACAGGTTATCTCAAAGTAATCCTTTTCCTGGTTTTAAAAGTCATTCTTAGGTTAAACTTGGAGTTCAGTGCTAGTGATAGAATGAGAACTCAACTGACTGGATGAACTTAGGCCAGTATATGAGAAAGAGAGTGATGAAAAATAACCAGGAGGTTTTCATCTCAAATTGAGTAAGTGGACAACCAACCCAATGAGTAGTTCATAATAACACAGCCTTGAGGCTGAGTTTTTTCTTATGTCCTACTTTGGTTTCAGAGTCGGCTCAAAATCACCCACTTGTCCACATAGTCAACTGTGAGTGCTGTGCTGGACACTTTCCTGACCAAGAGGTCGTAATGGAAGGTCAGTATGGAAGGAGGCATAACCCAGCCAGGGTGGAACTGAAGCAACATCCCTTGCAAAAGGATAACTTAATGGATAAGGAAGGGGAGTTGGTGCATCCACAGTAGTTCATCCCCCAGTATGATAGATGGCAGTGCTCAACTGGTGTGGACCCAGCAAGGACACCCATGGGGATTTGTGGGAGTCATAGTCCTGAGGGACAACCCTGTTATATTTCATTGGTGTCAGTGGAGGGCGCTGCAGTGGGAAGGACTCCCTGCTTCAGTAGACTTCCATCTGATTCTGAAGTGCTTCAGTCGGGCTATGCCCTGGTACTGGAAGTACTCCCAGGTCTAACATAAAAGCGAGCCATCCAGCCTCATCTAGTGAGTCAGAGTCAGAAGACAGAAGGCAAAGCTCACCTGGAGTAGGAAAGGGAGGATTGTAGATTGTGGATTAACCTGTGCTTGAGGCATTTTGTGAAAACTGTTTACTTTGCACCTGGGATTGTTTAGTTAGGTGTGTGTGGGTTTTTGGGGCTCAGTGGTGCCCCCGTCTTTTGTACAATAAATAAAAATGTAGTACATTGGAACTATTAGTGGGAAATTAACTGTGATGGAGTTTGACAGTTATGTGGTACTAGCCGTCCCCCGCAGCCCTGCCCACATAGTAGCGAAACAGAACAGTAAAGAGGGCCCTACCCGGCTCCCTAGTCTTCCCCTTGGCCTGTAGCCTCTGTCTCGGATTATCATGAATATATCACTCCTGCAAGCAAACTATGATTCTTAGTGCAATGAGAGAAGTCTCAAAATCAACTGGAACGTTCAAGCAGATCAAACAAAAAAACCCAATCTAAATCCATTAAGTAGTTATCTTGTGAAAAGCGGAAAGACAGACAGACAGACAGAGAGACAGATGTTGGATTTTATATATAGAGAGAGAGAGATTACACAAAAAAACGCAGATTTTCACAATAACTATTGTGGCAGTTGAGTGAAGATATTTTGGACTCTCTTGTATAAAACAACTATTATTCACTAAAATCCAAAAGAGGGGAACAAACTTAATTTGACATGTACTGTAGCATGACATGCAAGAAAGAAGCAGAAGCAAGCTTGTGTGTTTGACAGTTATCAGATTACTTTTTAAAGTAACAAGTAATGTAACACAATATTAATTTTAGTGAAGTAAAAGTATGTGTGTTAATTAAAAAAATGTGTTAGTGCATTTTTACGGAAGCTTATTCTTGACACTCCAAAAGAAATTGCTGCATTATTTTGCCAAAGTATTGCCTTTTTTGTAAAGACGTTGCCAGGTGCTGCCAGGTTAACAATACAGTATGTACATGCGTTAACTCTGACCATCTGGTGACAACTGAGGAAGAGGATAAGCATGTGCATAACAGCCAATCAAGTGAAAAGGACTGAATGCAAGCTTTAAGGGTACATTTAATCCTCAATGTGCTAAGTGGTACATTTAATACACCCATTTTAGAATCCCATGCAGCAGCACTGCGTGTAAGGCAAGAAGCAAATGTGTTGGACAATATGACTGTCCTTTGTGGAGCTTTTTCACACAGCCAATGAGAAAAACATGCAATCCACTAAGAGAACCCCATACAACTACAATTACACAATTTACTTACAAACAGTGTAGCTCAAAATGCTACACAAGACGTCAATGACTTCTTCTTCTTTCGGCTGCTCCTGTTAGGGGTCGCCACAGCGAATCATCTTCTTCCATATCTTTCTGTCCTCTGCATCTTGTTCTGTTACACCCATCACCTGCATGTCCTCTCTCACCACATCCATAAACCACCTCTTAGGCCTTCCTCTTTTCCTCTTCCCTGGCAGCTCTATCCTTAGCATCCTTCTCCCAATATACCCAGCATCTCTCCTCTGCACGTCAATGAATAAGTACAAGAAAAGAAATACAAATAAGATTAAGCAATAATAACACAGAATAAGTAAGACTGCTGGGAGGACCACAAAAATATCTGCTTAGTTTGATTTCAGTTTTTTGTTATAGATATTTTGAAACCATGTGATCTGGTGGCACAGCAGCTAGTTTTCACAGCACAAATCTTTGAGGGCTCATGTTAGGGGAAGGAAAAAGAGGATGGTTGTTTTACTTCACACTACACAAAGAACTATAAGGATTTATAAAACACAAGAAAATGATCAAATGTGACTGTGTTTCTGGTCAGCTTCATGAAGATTCCTAAATGGGCTTTGGATTTAATAATAAATGAAAAAGTAACAAAACAAAAATGTAGTTTGCAGCATATTACATTTTATAATAAAAAACTTTAGGTAATTTTTTGTAACTAATGAGCACTGTAACTTAGTTACTTTTAAATGTACGGGCCTCAATACACTAAACGTTAGTAACAGTGTTCTTCTTTATGGCAGCAAATCAACTTCAGAATTGTGTGTTCTGTTGTTTGGATGAAGCCCCATACAGTCCACAGTATCCAAATGTCTGTCCTAGTGTTCAGTGTAATACCTTTCTTTATAGTACCTGCTTCTAATGAAGTGACAGCTCAAACCAGGCTGTCGGCCTCATTCTGGCTGCTAGCATTGGTCGTAGGTCAACAGTTGTTATCTGGCAGCATACTTCTCAGTAACTGTTCAATACGGTGAAGAGAAAAGGAGTGGCCTAACGAAGGAAAAAGTGTCATTTATAAAACAAGCAAACCGCCTGTATTTTATAGCATACGTCTTTATAATGAACACCATCCCATAGTACAAACAAACAAGCTAAGTGACTTCCTCAGCTTTATCGAGTGAGACAGCTGTGGAAACTGAACCAATAATAAATGTCTGATGCCATAGCCATTAGAATATAATAAGACCTAATAACCCCTAACCAACTTAATGCATTTCAGAGTTACTGGGTAATATAATATTTTTGTAACCTCTTGGTCACATAGAAGAAAAGAACACACACTCTAGGAAGTTTAAAGGTCAGTCATGTTGTTTATTTAAAGCTTGGTCTATTTATAAGACAACTATGTGCACTCTCCCACTGTTGTGGTAAGGAGAGATGTAATGCTTTGAGCTCTGGTGTTGTAGCCCCACAGCATGACATTACTCTATCAGCACCTCTGGTGTGCTGCCCCAGATGACACCGTCTGACTTTTGCAGTAGTGTTATGGCCCATGAGAATGCAATTCAGTATCTAAATCCACTTCGGTGTTAAAGGCCCTGAACTATGTTAACTTCAACATTATAACAGTGTCTCTAGCACTCAGTTGTTGTGGCTGCTAACTTGGTGGTACCAGCCATGCATTCTGGTACCTCTTAATCAGGGCTATCATTCAAAAATGCTCCTTTAGCTCCAGATTCAGTAACCACAACAGCAGCTTCTGCCATATCTCTTTCTGGTCTACTTTCTTGGAGGGATGTCACTTTTGCCTCAGACCTCTCAGCAATAGAACTACATTGAGTAGATAGTCTTCTCCTGCCGCAATCATTTTCATTAATCTGACTAAACAGTCTATGTCCCAGAGGCTCCATATTCCACTGTTTGGACCAGTCTATTCTGCAGACACCCAGCACAGCAGTGCTCTCTCCTCTTCTGAGTCCTATCACCAGCATTTAAAATGTACATCCAGCAGCAACTGCCACAATATAATATAATCTCTGTATTATATAAAAAAATCTTTCGACGAGACAAGACTTTTTTGGAGATGAGACATTTTGGAAAAGATTTTTTCAAATCCCAAGAGATGAGACTTTTGCCATGAGATTTTTTCAAGTCACGCCCTCCACTCAAACATTTTCAAACAAGACCATGGTACTGTCACCTCTCATTCATGTGAATGCTTTTGTCAGACACAGTTCCTGCGCTCTCAGCTCTTATAAATTTTAACGTTTTCAGTTCCCAATTTAAAAAGACAAGTTATGTCCAAATCTTATTGAGGAATTTCAAAGGTTTATCAACAGAAAAAATGAGTACATGGGCAATCCTAGCACCGCGAAATGAGGAAGTCAAACAAATTAACGGCAAAAATGTTAATCAGTTACACGGCAAATTGGTTACATGCATATCAATAGACTATGCAGAAACAGTTCGTGGTGATCGTGCAGAAAATGAAAACATCACCTTACAATATCCCATAGAATATCTACAACCGTTAACAATGTCCGGTCTTCCACTTCACAAATTACTGTAGAAAGAAGGATGCATCCAAGAAAGGTAATGCAGTTAATCTTCTGCGGATAACATTAGACAAAGGAGATTTTCATATGCCATTTGTATTAAAACATTCACAGTTTCCCGTTAGAATAGCTTATGTAAAGACAATTAACAAATCTCGGAGCCAAACAGAACAAAATCATATTACACAATGAATAACTCTAACGCAACATAAAACATAATTTAATTTTAAATTATTATGTTATTCTAATTTTTAATATGGTTAATTACTCGCTCAAATGTAAAATAGTTAGTTCTATTATGCATGTGTAACAATTCACATGAAAATAAAAATCTGTTTAAATTGTACATCTGCATCCCCATACGTGAGCGGCAAAACCGCAAAGAGGCTAGCGTGTAGCGCAGGCTCAGGGGTTGGCGAGTGAAGCGAACAGGGGGCAAAGCCCCTAGTATAATGTAATAGAATTGAATTGAATGCAATATGTGGTAAAAAAAAGTGGTATGGTGGTATGATGGCTAGCATCCCAGTGACCAGTAACGTTATTTGTGACTCTACTTTGGCCCAGGAGTGCACCCTGCCATGGACTGGTCCCATCTTGCAGTCAATGCTTCTGAAATAGTCTGTAGCCTTTTCAATCCTAAATGTGATAAAACTGGTCAGAAAATCGCTGAAAAGATAGCATAGACATAAAAAGCCTTTATCTTCGATAGTGAGCACCATTATGATAATTGTAGCACAGCTACGAGTATAATTTCTGGTACAATTGCCTAATTACATTTGCATATAGACAGACATGAGAGTAGAACTATATCAGATCAGCAGGTGGTTAAGGCTTTGGTCTCCACATCCTGAGGTTGTGGGTTCAAATCTTGCCACTGACAGTGTGTGACCCTTAGCAAGTCACTTTACCCACCTGTGCTCCAATTTAGAAAAAGAAAAGCAATGTACCTAATTGTATCTCAAAATATGTGGGTCACTTTGGATAAAAAATAAATGTATAATGTAAATGTATCAGCATATACCGAGGCAAAAGAATAATAAGACATGTTGACGTACCCACAGTGAATCAGTCCTGGGCAGGGTGTTGGCTGTATCCAGGCTTTGCATATTCTCATTTTATTCATGATATTTTCATTCAGTGGTAAAAGCAACTTCCTGTCAGATCTGTGTTCAGAGCATGTATGTTTCAGTGGCTGCTACCTTCATGCATACAGCACTGCAGAGGAGACTGGGTCTTGACACACATCTATTGATCCTGGACTGGGTTTCACAATCCTGTGACCTTGACTAGGACATGTACAAGAGGCTCGAACATCAAAGACAGAACAAATAATGGCATCCAATCACAATATACAGTTTTTGATTTCTCCTAAAGATTCAACCAAATACAAAAAATATTCAATCAAAAATATTTCATTTTTAGTAACAATTTAGCCAATTGTAGACACTTCATAGTGCCAAGTGTCTAGGTTAGTTATTTTACTTTGCACAATATCTAACATTATATAAACATAATGCTGCGGTGGGCTAGCGGCCTGCCCAGGGTTTGTTTCCTGTTGTTATACTGTATTGAGGATTTGTTTTGTTCTGTGTATTGTATTGTATTGTATTGTATTGACCCCCTTCTTTTTTACACCCACTGCACACCCAACCTACCTGGAAAGGGGTCTCTCTTTGAACTGCCTTTCCCGAGGTTTCTTCCATTTTTTCCCTACTGGGGTTTTTTTTGGGAGTTGTTCCTTTTCTTTTTAGAGAGTCAAGGCTCGAGGGCTGTCGACAAGCAGGGTCTTTTAAAGCCCATTGCGGCACTCCTTGTGTGATTTTGGGCTATACAAAAATAAATTGTATTGTTTCCTGCTTTGTACCCTGTGTTGTCTGGGATTGGCTCCAGCAGACCCCTGTGACCCTGTAGTTAGGAAATAGCGGGTTGGATAATGGATGGATGGAGGGATAAACATAATGTAATATGGCACCTTATAATTAAATTGACTTTTATTTGTCACTAAACATAAACTCACACAAATAGTCACCCAAAGTCAGCAGAATACATCCATAAACCAATTTTTTTTTTAAAGTCAGGCCCATCTTAAAAAAATCTGAAATATCTTATCCTTTTTTCTAGATATCCATCCATTATCCAAACCACTATATCCTAACTACAGGGTCATGGGGGTCTGCTGGAGCCAATTCCAGCCAGCACAGGGTGCAAAGCAGGAAACAAATCCCGGGCAGGGCGCCAGCAAACCCGCAGGGCACACACACACTAGGGACAATTTAGGATCGCCAATGCACCTAACCTGCGTGTCTTTGGACTGTGGGAGGAAACCCAAGCAGACACGGGGAGAACATGCAAACTCCACGCAGGGAGGACCTAGAAAGTGAACCCAGGTCCCCTAACTGCAAGGCAGCAACGCTACCACTGCGCCACCCTTTTTCCTAGATATTCTATCATTCATTTTTATCCAAAGTATTTTTATCATAAGTTTTAAGAATGGTGTTCACAATACCTTTTGTAGTTTCTATTAGCAACCTGAGAAGGTGATGTTCTTCTGTGATACAGTTCAGGATAAATCCTAATTACTTCATATTCATTACACCACAGGAATTATCAGTTATTATTTGATCAACCGAGATCAGGTCAATTTTATCTTGCCAGGAAGCTGCAACCTGGAGATACTCCCTGATTACAGTATATTACAGAGCACTACATTCACACTGCTCCAGAGACCTTGGCTTTACCCTCAGCTCCATCACTGTGTATGTGGAGATGGCACTATCTCCTGTGTTTGTGTAGGTTTTTTTTAGGGTAGTCCATTTTGACTGTCAGTTTCCAGTCATGTATGCATGTATGCTTAACTGACACCCATCTTTAAATTGGATCATTATACATGAATGTCACCTGTGATGAAGTATGTGTGGAGGGTTCCTGCATTTCTGCTGCTTTTACCGTGATTGGTCTTGGTACCAACAATGCCGAAGAAGCAAGTTTAGAAAGATGGATGAGTGATTACATGAGAAAAAATTACATTTCAATGCAAGATCACATACAGTATTTCAGCCTCATGGGACTTTCAAACTGTGGATATTTAAGCATATAAACCTGAAATTTGCTATTGGGGCACTGTACAATGGCTGACTGTGCACCCCCAAAGGTCACATGAAAAGACAACTTCCCCTCGGCAATTAATAAAGTGTACCAAAATACTAAAGAAAAAAAATAGTTCCTTATCTTCTAGAGCTAAAGGACCACATATGGTTTAGCTGTAAAGAGTCTTTTATATGAACAATATTCTTTTGTTAGGAGTTTGCTAAGGTTATTTTTGGATTTTTGTCCTGTAATGCAAACAGCTCTATTTGAAAATGTAGGTTCTTCATCAGTACTTATAGCATACAAAATAAGTAGTGATTTGATGAGAGCAAGCTAATCATCACAATGCAGCTCAAATGTTCAGATTTCTGCTCTCAGCTACAGTGG
Organism: Polypterus senegalus; assembly: GCF_016835505.1. Taxonomy (NCBI): domain Eukaryota; kingdom Metazoa; phylum Chordata; class Cladistia; order Polypteriformes; family Polypteridae; genus Polypterus; species Polypterus senegalus. Next base: position 65,281,283 of record NC_053161.1, read on the forward strand.
TGCTTGAAGGTTTGTGAACCCTTTAGAATTTTCTATATTTCTGCATAAATATGACCTAAAACATCATCAGATGTTCACTCAAGTCCTAAAAGTAGATAAAGAGAAACCAGTTAAACAAACGAGACAAAAATATTATACTTAGTCATTTATTTATTAAGGAAAATGATAAAATATTACATATTTGTGAGTAGCAAAAGTATGAGAACCTTTGCTTTCAGTATCTGGTGTAACCCCTCTTTGCAGCAATAACTGCAACTAAACGTTTCCAGTAACTTTTGATCATTCCTGCAAACCGGCTTGGAGGAATTTTAGCCCATTCCTCCGTACAGAACAGCTTCAATTCTGGGATGTTGGTGGGTTTCCTCAAATTAACTGCTCGCTTCAGGTCTTTCCACAACATTTCAATTGGATTAAGGTCAGGACTTTGACTTGGCCATTCCAAAACATTAACTTTATTCTTCTTTAACCATTCTTTGGTAGAACAACTTGAGTGCTTAGGGTCGTTGTCTTGCTGCATGACCCACCTTCTCTTGAGATTCAGTTCATGGACAGATGTCCTGACATTTTCCTTTAGAATTCTCTGATATAATTCAGAATTCATTGTTCCATCAACGAAGGCAAGCCGTCCTGGCCCAGATGCTGCAAAACAGGCCCAAACCATCATACTACTACCACCATGTTTCACAGATGGGATAAGGTTCTTATGCTGGAATTCAGTGTTTTCCTTGCTCCAAAAATAATGCTTTTCATTTAAACCAAAAAGTTCTATTTTGATCTCATTCGTCCACAAAACATTCCTCCAATAGCCTTCTGGTTTGTCCACGTGATCTTTAGCAAACTGCAGACGAGCAGCAATGTTTTTTTTGGAGAGCAGTGGCTTTCACTGCCATGCACATCATTGTTGTTCAGTGTTCTCCTGATGGTGGAGTCATGAACATGAACATTAGCCAATGTGAGAGAGGCCTTCAGTTGTTTAGAAGTTGCCCTTGGGTCCTTTGTGACCTCGCCGACTATTACACGCCTTGCTCTTGGAGTGATCTTTGTTGGACGACCACTCCTGGGGTGGGTAACAATGGTCTTGAATTTCCTCCATTTGTACACAATCTGTCTGACTGTGGATTGGTGGAGTCCAAACTCTTTAGAGATGGTTTTGTAACCTTTTCCAGCCTGATGAGCATCAACAACTCTTTTTTTGAGGTCCTCAGAAATCTCCTTTGTTCGTGCCATGATACACTTCCACAAACATGTGTTGTGAAGAGCAGACTTTGATAGATCCCTGTTCTTTAAATAACACAGGGTGCCCACTCACACCCGATTGTCATCCCATTGATTGAAAACAGCTGACTCTAATTTCACCTTCAAACTAACTGCTAATCCTTCACATACTTTTGCCACTCACAAATATGTAATATTCGATCATTTTCCTCAATAAATAAATGACCAAGTATAATATTTTTGTCTCATTTGTTTAACTGGTTTCTCTTTATCTACTTTTAAGACTTTTAGGAGTGAAAATCTGATGATTTTTTAGATCATATTTATGCAGAAATATAGAAAATTCTAAAGGGTTCATAAACTTTCAAGGACAACTGTATGCTTTTGGTGACTTACTCCATTTATTTATGGTTCTTTCTCTGAATGATTTATCACAATTGTTTGAACCTAACTGACTGCCCTATATGGCGGCACGGTGGCGCAGTGGTAGCACTGCTGCCTCGCAGTTAGGAGACCCGCGTTCGCTTCCCATGTCCTCACTGCGTGGAGTTTGCATGTTCTCCCCGTGTCTACGTGGGTTTCCTCTGGGCGCTCCAGTTTCCTCCCACAATCCAAAGACATGCAGGTTAGGTGGATTGGCGATTCTAAATTGGCCCTAGTGTGTGCTTGGTGTTTGTGTGTGTCCTACGGTGGGTTGGCACCCTGCCCAGGTTTGGTTTCTGGGATTGGCTCCAGCTGACCCCTGTGACCCTGTATTTGGATTCAGCAGGTTAGAAAATGGATGGATGGATGACTGCCCTATATTCTGTCTGAAGAACTTATTATAAAATTCACATCTACCTTATTGTCCTTTTTTTTGTTCTTTTTATGTTTCTGTTGCTGTATGCATCTGGATTTCCCCATGGGATTAATAAAGTGTATCTAATCTAATCTAATCTAATGAACTCCTTTCCTAATTTTAAGCAGTCGTACCATGCCACCTCTTATATTTCCTTTTTAAACAAACACTTTTGTTAGCTGATACCTAGCAGATCAATAATCTGTTAGGTCTTCCATGGACATTCCACATTACAAGTATAAGTGTAGGTAATGTGTGTGTTTATATATACAGTATATATATTGTATCAGACATGTGTGCTTAGGCAGTGTCTTCAAGTCTCTGGAAAGGTAAGAAACCTGATATCAGAGCAGAGGATGGCTCAGTGGTTGACTCCTCTTATTCCATTCTCATATCAGTAGGAGATGAATACTGACATCCGGTTCTCTCCCAGAAACTCCACTTCCCACCGACGATATAAGGATTCACTAGACCAGAGGTTGGGATTCATTATTGAACCTGCATCTGGAAGAGACGGAATCCATGCTCAGAAGCACCTCCCAAAAAACGAAACTTAAAGCCTGGACATAAGATGCCCAAAAAATTGTTTCTTTTTGATTCAATTTTTTCTAGATTCATTTTTTGTTATTAAACAGGGTGACCCTGAAGGTCAACAGGACAACTCACCTTGGTCTGTTTTTGTTCTGACAATATATTTATTTTATTGTAATAAGGGAGACTGAAATGGCATACACTATTCCAGATTAAGTTTCACAAGTGTGAATTAAATTGAAATGTTTTACTTTGTACATGTAAGACCATTTATACATTAAACATAACTTGCCATACAGCAGTCCATATGCTTTGTCCATTTTATTCATTACATTTGCTGAATCTAGAGCATCTGTAATGTCATCTGTAGATTTACCATTTTGTTAGTCACATTTATGTTGTAATTATTTCTCCACACATGATTACTTTTAAAAAACGCTCTTTTATCATAACATATTATTTACTGTGTTTAAGCCCATTTTGCATCTTTAACCTCTGCCTGGCTTGAACAATTTGGTGATCATCGTCACATGAGGTGTTTCATGATGGTTTTTCAAAGGATAAGGTAAATCGAATCCTGAATTCTACTTCATCTAGACTGCACTGGACACAAGTCAGGACCCATCACTAGCTGGGGTTCCATTCCAAGAGTGAATCTGTAGCCACCATATTAATTGTGTTCAAGCCAGGAACCATCAGAAATCTGGAACTGTAAGGCAGCACTAGCCACTAGACCACAATGCTGTCCTTAATACACAAACTCTCTTGTTAAATACAATATGTAAAGTGGTATAAAATGCATGTTTATAACAATGTCCTACAACTACTCATTACAGTGTAACGCCAAACACAAAGAGGACACTAACTGAAGCCAAACAAAAAACAGGAAAAACAAGAAAGGCCAGCCTTTGTAGAAAACACAAATGATCACTTGTATAGTTATTCCCCCAAGTGGGTTTTAGTCTGTAATTAAAAATATACAGGTAGAATGCTTTCTTGTACAGCGGTAAATTTTCAAAATCACACCCTCTTTGTGTTGGCTTGACAATTTCATTTGCACAGAATTTCATTTCCATCACTTTGTCTGTTAAAGTGAATATTGAAGGATGTTTAAACAAATGATTTTAAATATATTTTTATGAAAATATTGCATTTGTTTGTTTTTATTTTACATATAATTTATTTTTAAATGTGTACAGTGTTTTAGATTTGAATTCAAAGTGTGCCATACAAAATCAGATTAACTTTAACAATTAATTAACAATATTATACTAAAAAGAAAATGGAAGATGTTACTTCCAGTATATGAAATTAAAAGCAAAAGTAACACTAGATATAATCCTTCCATTTGGCTACATTAATTTGATCATGATGGAAGTTAGAGCTGGAAACGTGTGAATGTCTAAGTGCACACTTTCTATATGCTTGACAAGCAGCATCAGCCATTAAATGGAAAACTGATAACTGATTACTTTACAGGTGAACTATTCAAATAATAATCTTGAAAAATGCCAAAAACAGAATCTAGTACCAGCACATGTTATTATCTTATATATAAACGTCTACGCGTGGAAGTGTGTGTGTCTGTCCAGCCCAGAAGTGAGAGGTGGAGTCGGGGTAAGGGCTCCACGTCCAAGGAAACAGAAAACTCACTTAGCCGCTAATAATACAAGTGAGTTGAGCACGTCAACAAAATGAAACCTCAGAAGTAAGACATAGTCGCTTAGCCACTAACATTGGCAAAATGGTATCCCTTTTACTTTTCCTCCCACCACTAATACACAAGCGATGCAAGCACATCGGTAAAACGAATCTTCCTAGGAGAGAGATGCTCAGAGTAGTTCCTTTCAATTACCTGACATCTCTACATTTCAATTTTTTTCTGATGATTTCAGTAGTTTCTAGGACCCTGGGCTTTTGACAGCATGGGCTTACGCAGCTAGTATTCAAATAATAGGTTTAGAACAGCTTCCATATTGGTAATAAGTGAGGTTAGACTGGTCAAATATTTGTTCAAGAGAGTAAGAACCAGAGCCTGTCTGGATTCACAGCTCATTTTTAGGTCTTCTCAAACAATGTATAATTATGGCCTCTGTTATCAAAGGTAGGCATTTATTATGATTTGTTTGAGCTCTTTTGGATTGTATTTTTACTTATTCATTCATTATTGACATATTTTTCATCATTGTAACCCTTTTTTGTCATTATATTTGTGAATTCATCACAGTGCCATATTGTGTTTTTTTTTTTCTTGCAGGTGAATTCATTTTTAATCTTTTTCTGATGGTTGCACTGCGTTGTTGATAGCAATGATTCTCTTTGCTGATTGAATGGGATTGGCGTGTGACATATTAGGTCATAGTGCAGGAGCTATTTAGCATGGCAATGTGCTTATGGAAATATTGGATTATGTTAAAAAACAAAAAGGAACTGTTCAAGATTTAGCTTAGACTTAATTAAGTGTCCTGTAAAGATTTCCCTTCTAAAGCTTGTTACTAACACAATCCTCTTTTCATAACTGTTACTCTCTCCTCTGTAAATATATTATTCTTATAAGGCCTAGTCACTTCTAACTGTAATTTCCTTTGTCTCACAGAAATCTCACACTTTGAGCAGAATCACCACACTCTCTTACCTTCTTAATTAGCTACCACTTCCTGAGCAAGTCCTGCTTTGGTGAACACAGTGGGGGAGTGGCAGTCATCTTTAACAGAGAAACAAAGTGAGTAGTGCGTATATCAGACCTCATTAGATATGAAGAAATGTATTCATCAAAGTGTAACTTATACACTCAGGTCTCCAAGCACTGAAAAACATCATGTCAATCTCTGAACTGAAATATTTCACTGAATTCTTTTGATAACTGATGAAACCACAAAAAGAGCACGAGCAACCTCTAAAGCAGCTTTAACTTGAATTGTAAGTGATCACAGTATCACAATCAGGTAAAACTTGACCACATTAAAAAGCAGAGGTGGTTAGAAATGGATTACAACCACACTTAACATGAGTGTGAATGTAAATGCACGACAACTATGTAAGTGGAAGCTGATTTAAATTTTGTACATGGAAGGAGGCATGAGATCTCTGTATGGACATTATATGAACACTGGAGATACATTTTAATCCTAATTTTGAGTTCATGTGGTATTCCTGGCCCTTGCCAATGCTTTTGGATCTGTTCCACATAATTTTCTCTGGGCATCTCTTGATTTCTTTAGGATTCCCGACACTAACTCAAACCTTATCAAGGCATACTTCCATGACTTGCAACTGTGTTTTACCTTGCCAGACTTTACCATTGCATGGCACCGCATGGAGATTGGCATAATGGCAGGATGTACCATCTCTCCATTGGTATTCACCATGGCAATGGAAGTCATCATACGGGCATCCAAGTGGGTGGTTGGTGGGGAGACACTAACTTCTGGAGTACGTCTGCCACCCATCAGGGCCTATATGGATGACATGACAACAATTACATCAGTACCATGCACCAGACACCTATTGGCAAAGCTTCAACAGAACATCACTGGGGCGAGAATGATATTTAAGCCATCTAAATCAAGGAGCATCTCTATAATTAAAGGCAAGCTAGTGGGGCAAAGGTTCTTCATTAATCAAGAGCCTATTCCAACAGTGCTAGAAAAACCAATCAAAAGTTTGGTGGAGGAGGTGTAAGTCTACGCTTAAGGATACCGATCAGTCTTATGAGCTTCGGGTAAACTTAGTAAAGGCCTGAAGAGCATTGATGATTCAGTGCTGCCTGGTAAGCAAAAAAATTGGTGCTTACAGTTTGGGTTACCTCGCCTGCTGTGGCCATTAACCATGTACATGTATGACATCACCCTCACAAGAATTGAAAAGATGGAAGGGATGGTAAGCTCTTATGTGAGGAAGTGGTTAGGCCTCCCACGGTGCCTGAGCAATGTAGCCCTGTATGGTCAGGGGCTACTTCAGCTGTCCCTTTCCAGCCTCACTGAAGAATTTAAATGCGCTAAAGTGAGACTTGAGATGATGCTTTCAGAGTCAAAAGATATAGTGATTAGAGCTGCCGCACCAACTCTGGAAACTGGATGGAAATGGAAAGCTAAGAATGTAGTCCAGCAGGCAAAATCTGCACTCTACCACAGTGACTTGTCGGCCAAGTCCAACATGGAAGAAGTGGGTTGGTGTTTGGCAAAGGGCGACACTACTGGAGTAAGGCAACCCCAGCAGACCGGAGGAAAATGGTTATGGCTGAAGTCCGTCGGCATGAAGAGGACAGAAGGTGGGCCAAGGCTGTGGCACAGGCTAAACAGGGCCAATGGACAAGGTGGGAGAATTTGGAAAAGCAAAAGATCAGCTGGAAGGACATGTGGATGATGAAAGCAGGTAGGATAAGTTTCCTCATTCGAAGTAACTATGATGTCCTCCGTACTCCTCAAAACTTCAACCAATGGCTAGACGAAGATCCATCATGCACCCCCTACTCAACACCAGGTACACTGCGGCACATCCTCACAGGATGCAAAGTAAGCCTCTGTCAAGGATGATATACCTGGAGACACGACCAAGTGCTTAAATGTCTTGCAGCTACTCTGGAAAGCAAGAGAACTGCCATCAATGGCCTGCCACCCAGAGATACCAACTTAAATGTGCCTTTGTTGTTTGCTCGGGAAGGGGACCAAAGGCAACACAAGTTTTCCCTGAAGACCAGATTGAGTGAGATGGAAACAGCGCAGGACTGGCATATGCTTGTGGATGTGGGCCAACGACTCTCAGTCCCACCAGAAATAGCAGTCACCAACCTGAGGCCTGACCTGGTCTTGTGGTCAGGCACACAGCGCTACTTTGTCGAGCTCACAGTTCTCTGGGAAGATGCAATGCAGGAAGCTTCTGAGCTTGCAGCGGAGGAAGGACAGCAAGGATGGAATGTAAAAATCTACCCAGTGGAGGTTGGCTGCAGGGGCTTTGTTGCAACATCCACTGTAAGGCTGATGAAGGACTTTGGCATTAGTGGGCATACCCTACACTATGCCATTAAGGAAATATTTAGGGTAGCAGAATGGAGCAGCCAGTGGCTATGGATTAAAAGAAAAAACCCTATCTGGTCTCCCAAATAAGAAGGTTGGACAAATGCAGAGAGGGGTGTTTCTGGGACACCAGTTACCACTGCTGAGGCTACTGGAGACATCGTGGGCATAGTCAGCGAAACGTTGATGAAAGTAGGAGCCCACTTGACAACCCCAGTGATGTGGCTGTCCAGCCTCCTCGAAACATAGGGCGATTCCTTCTTTTAGGTATGCTGTCAGGTGTAAGCTTGGCTCAGGGAAGAGGATGCCCCTGCCTTGAAAAGTCCCCAGGCATTATGGATGTTAAACATCTCATCCTGTGTATTTGAAATCTAGGTGTAAATGTCATCTAATTTAATTATATCCTAACAAATTAAACAAGACGTGCATACAGTAGATGTTCTACTCTCCATCTTACTGTAGCAGGGAGAATAAATGCTATCAAGATTAATATTCTCCCTAAGCTTCTGTTTCTATTTCAAAACATTCTCATATACATTACCAAATCTTTTTTTAAGAAATTAGATTCAATCATAACCTCATTTATTTGGAATTCAAAAAACCCACGCATTCAAAAGGCGACCCTACAATGACCTAAATCAGAAGGTTCTACCTAATTTTCAATTTCATTACTGGCCGACAAACTATAAAAACCTGGACACTGACATAAATAGAGGAACACACACTAGATTTGTCTGCAATAGAAATGAAATCCTGCTGCACCTCTTTATATTCCTTGCTTTGTACACCAGTAAATACAAGTTATCATCAATATACTAACAACCCAATTGTCCTTCATTCACTCAGAATATGGAACCAATGTAGGAAGCACTTCAAGTTAGAGAATATTTTATCTATGGCACTTCTACATGATAACCACCTTTTTCCATCCTCTTGAACTTACACAGTTTTTAATGTTTGGAAATCGAATGGGATTAAATCATTTGGAGATTTCTATATGAATAATGTATTTGCATCCTATGAACAATTACACTGCAAATTTAGTCTCCCATCAGCACAATTTTTCCATTATCTCCAAATTAAAAGACTTTAAAGATCCCAGAGTACAGAGGGAAAAGCATCTTTTACTCAACATTTCAGAAAAGGAGTGGAAATCAGCCATGCGCAGAATTCACTTGAGCTCCATATGGGCAAAGCATACAATTATTCAACTTCATTTTTTTTTTATTGAGCACAGCTATCTCACTTAAAATTGCCCAAAATGTTTCCAGGGCAAGATCCAACCTGCGAACATTGCAATCAAGCTCCAGCCTCAATGGGCCACATGTTTTGGGTGTGTACCAAATTAACATCATTCTGGACAAAATTCTTTGAATGCCTATCAGACAGCCTTGGTGTCACAATCCCTCCTAACCCAATAACAGCTGTGTTTGGTATATTCCCAGATGGACTTAAGGTGGCGAAGGACAAACAAACTGTAATTGCCTTTACTTCACTATTAGCACATAGACTTATCTTGCTCAACTGGAAGAATCCTAACCCACCTGTGTTAAGACAGTGGGTAACTGATGTCATATACTATTTAAAATTGGAAAAAAATCTAATTCACATTTAGAGGATCTGTACAAAACTTTTTTACAACCTAGCAGGATCTAATCAATAAGTGCTTTTAGAATAAGCACTTATATTGGGGGAAAAGTCTTCTTTCTCTCTTTACTACTCTCAATAGTTTTACTCTGCCTGTTGGCCTTCCTGTCATTCTCATGGGTGGGGATTGAATTGAATTTAGTTTTGTTAAGTTTGACTTGATTGTATGGAATGTTATATGCTTTTAATAAATTCAATAAAAGATAAAAAAATGATACCCTGATATAAAACATGTGTTACTGCTGGGTATAAAGGGGCCCTAAGGGTTTTGTGTGTTAAATTTGATATAAAAAATATTCTTGTCTTTCCCAACCCCAACTAAAGTCCTAAGCAAACAAATCCATTTTAAATAACTGTGGATATACTTTTAAGATAGGGTTTTTAAAATATTCTTCTCAAAGCACTTCATCACTAAGGATAAGTGTGCAATAGCCAATCAGCATTCGGCAGAGCTTAACTGGACATTTCATACAGAGCTAGAAGTACTTAACATCAATACACCAACAGGACAGAAAAACAGAGGGAAAAGTATCCTACATGTCAATTACAACAATATTAAAAAAAATCATTAATATTATTTGGGCATCGATTGTTACAAACCTTACAAGAGTTAAATACACTGTCAATAGTCTTAAATATACTGCAAAGGAAATTCACAATATATGTGTACATTATTGGGATGCAGCTGACTGCAAGAAGTCCATTTCCAAAAGGAAATCATACTAGTTAGATTTCCATGGTTCCATTTCTTCTAACAATGAAAGCCATTAAGTTTCCATAATTACACTGTAACTACTGTATAATTACCTGTATAAGTAGAGTGTAACTATGAATTATTACTCCGTACTTACTGTGTAATACAAAGTAATGTTAGAGTTAATTACTCAGTTGTCATTGTTATTCCACGGTTTATATAATTACAATGTAGCAATTTATCATTGATCCAAAAACAAGTGTACTTACATAGTTACATTGTATCTGTACTTTCAAAATGTAATAAAAACATCAGGGTATGTAACTACAACTCTGTAACAGATGTTCCATGGTCTGGGCAATTTTAATGGAGAATTGCATTGATAACTGTATAGGTTTTTGATGATATTTCAAGATCTGTTTTAAATGGTGAAAACACCTTTGCAAAATAGTTAATGCTTTTGCCTCATAGATCCATTATCTTGAGATGGAATTCTGTCTGGAGGCTCCAGCAGACTCTTACATACCCTGATGCTTTTATTACATTTTGAAAGTACAGATACAATGTAACTACTGTATGTAAGTACACTTGTTTTTAGATCAGTGATAAATTCTTACATTGTAATTATATAAACTGTGGAATAACAATGACAACTGAGTAATTAACTACAGGGTGAGGCAGAAAGGACAGATGTCTTTGAAATGGCTAGAACTCACCACAAGGTGGTGTGACAGATGTGCGGTAGGTGGTGTTAGGTTCGTGAAGTCTTAGCATGTTTTTATTTTCTTTTGAGTTGAAGCCATGGAGCCGTGGACGATAGAACACCGCGTTTTTGCATACGACTGTTTTGTCAAGAACAACCAATCTATTACTGCAGTTCAGCGTGAGTTTCGTTGCCATTTCAATATGCACCCCTGAAAATGTGGAAAGCGTACGACTAGCCCTGCAGCGCAGTCCAAGTCGATCTGCTCAGAAGCATTCTTCTGAACTTGGCCTCAGTAATCGTTCGGTAAGGCGGATTTTGCGTTTAGACCTGCATTTCCATCCCTACAAATTGTCAAATGCTATTTCAATATGAACTGAAATCTTTCAATAAATTTCTTTGTAAAAAAAAATTAACAATTTTGTGATTTTGTAAAAAATGTCCGTCCTTTCTGCCTCACCCTGTATAACGTTACTTTGTATTACACAGTAAGTATGGAGTAATAACTCATAGTTACACTGTACTTATACAGGTAATTACATAGTAGTTACAGTGTAATTATGGACACTTAATGTAAAGTGTTACCGTCTTTATTTCATACTAACTGAAGGATAAAAAAGTTAAATCTGACACAAAATCCCTGGGCAACATGGGTACTCAACCCAAACCATTTTTTTCATGTATCTATGGTTCTCTGTGTAATGATAAACTTCCTAAAGCTTGTGTGAAATTTATCCTTAACAAGTATCCAAGTGTGTCTTGCTGAACTCATTTTAATGTAATAGTCTCGATCAACTGTAGTAATTCTCTTGATAATTTTAGACATTTCAATCAGGTCTCCTCTTAATCTCCTTTTGCTTAAACTGAAAAGGCTCGGCTCTTTTAATCTTTCTCCATAACTCATCCCCTGAATCCCTCGACTCAACCTAGTCTCTCATCTTTAGACTTTGTTCAGCGCTGCTATGTCCTTTGGTTAGAACTGGTTAGAACTGTGGCATTTTTATATGCAGTTTAAAAAAAATGTAATAAGTTTTTGTGTCACAACTTTCCTGATTTTTGTCAAGCATTTAAGTTTTAATGCTGTTTTTGCAAATGTCAAGACAAATGAAACTAAGTGAGAATGCCTTCTTAAATCATGCATAGAATACTTCATTTTTAGAAACACAGACTGATATCACATTATTTCTCATTAACTGGAATTTACTTATAAAAACCTTTTCTTCAGGAGAATACATAATCATATTTACTGTTTACTTACTGAGTATTTAGACAGCAAGGATACGGCTAAGATTTTCATAGTACTATGCACAAGATGCTTAAATAAATATTAACATACAAATGTAATTTTTTCAAATGATTATTGCTGCATTTAATACAGCGAATGAGAAAACATGTAGAAAAAACAATTGAATGAAGACATCTGAGAGTCAACGTTCATAGAAATATATTTGTTAAGTTGAACATATTTCAGAAAACATGTTCATCATAGACTTTGTTAATAATGAACATGAATCAGAATACAGGACAGTTGTAGAGGAGTTCATCTAGCGGTGCAGGGACAACAACCTGCAACTCAACATCAGCCTGATAAAAGAGCTGGTGGTACACTTCTGATGTGCCAAGGAGCCGCTGAGACCAGTCACCATTCAGGGGAAGGACGTGGAAGTGATTCAGAGTTACAAGTATCTGGGGGTCCACTAAACAACAAACTGGACTGGTCTGACGACACAATGTCACTGCACAAGAAGCACCAGAGCAGACTGTACTTCCAGAGAAGACTCAAGTCATTTGATGTGTGCAGCAAGCTGCTAGAAATGTTCTACCGGTCCAGAGTAGCCAGTGTGGTGTTCTATGCTGCAGTCTCCTGAGGAAGAAACCAGAGCATAAAAGAAGCACTATGTCTATACAAATTTAGCAGGAGAGCCTGCTCAATCACAGGGTGAACACTGGACACACTGGAAGCTGTTGTGGAAAACATGATGGTAGCAAAATTGGATGCCATCATGAAAAATCTCCTCCATCTCCTCCAGGAGGCACTGTCTGGAACAATTTTTCCCACAGACTCATTCCACCATGGTGTGCTAAGAAGCACCTCTGGGGGTCTTTTCTGCCCTTTGATATGAGGCAATTCAATCCTTCCACCTGAGGTATTCTTTATTTATATGTTTATTGATTGATTGATTAATTGATTGATTGATTGATTGTCTATATCCTTGTTTTTTATATTTGTGTTGCTGTAAGCATTTGAATTTCCCAACAGGATTGATAAAGTTTATCTAATCTAATCTAAATGTCACCTCATGGGCACCCATCAACCACCGAGCAAAGCTGCAAATAAACACTCCTCTGGTCATGGGCGACTTCAATGCAGCCACTGGCACTGACAGGGCTGGCTATGAGGATTGTCTCGGTCCCCATGGGTCTGGTGACCGTGGTGAAAGTGGCTCCATGTTCCCTGACTTTGCAAAAGGTCAGGGGCTGTGAATCGCTGGATCCTGATTCCAGCGCTCTGAACCGCATCGTTGGATTTGGTACTCCAATACTGGTGGTGCGGTGAAGGAGATAGATCACATCCTCGTGGGCAGACGCTGGAGGCTCTTGCAAAACTGCAGGGTCTACAGAAGTGCCCAGTTTGTGAATTCTGACCACAGACTTGTTGTTGTTACTCTTAGGTTCCAGCTTAGGTCCAGTAGGTTACCAGCTACTAGGACAATGAGCCTGGACTTGGCCAGACTCCAAGACCAGGCTGTTTCTAATGAGTTTGCACGCAGTTTGTGTGAGTAATTTTCAGATTTGGGTACGACTGGCGATCCTAATATGATGTGGGAGACCTTCCGTGACAAGACCCTGAAGGTTGCTGAGGGTTGTGTTGGTGTTACCGGTGTTCCCAGAAGGAGGTGTTTCATCTCGCAGGGCACCCTGGATATCATCAAGAGGAGTCGCAGCGCACGGCTCAGTGGCAACTCTGGTCTGTACCGGGAACTGAGAAGGACGGCTGCGAGGGCTTTGAGGGCAGATAAAGAGGTGTTTGTTAGAGGAATCTATGAGCAAATGACACACCATCTGTAGTCTAGCGACCCACGTCCTGCTTACAGAGGAATCAAAGCATTACGCACATCTGAATCTGTTTCTCAAAGAGTCGCAGTCAAGGCAGCTGATGGAACAGTCCTTACGGAAGACACTGTAGTTGTGAACCGCTGGGCTGGCTACTTTGAGCACTTGTTCAAAGCTGATCCTCTGGCTAGGACATTGGATATCTCTGGGTCCACGGTTCTTGAGGCTGATCCTCCAATTAGCTGTGAACCACCCAGTCTCACTGAGATTGCACAGGTGGTGACCCAGCTGAGGGGGGAAAGGCCGTGGGGATCTGTGGTATCCAGGGTGAACTTCTCCAGGCTGGTGGTAAGGCTGTCCTCCTGGCATTGCAAGCAATCTTTGCTTCCATTTGGGAAACTGGCATAATCCCAACTGACTGGAAAACAGGACTTGTTGTCCCTATCTGGTAAGGGAAGGGTGATCACCTGGATTGCAGCAACTACAGGGGGATAACACTGCTCTCGGTGCCGGGTGCCGGGTTGCTAGGGTTGTCCTCAATAGGATCTCTGATCACTTGCTCACCTACCAGTGACCAGAACAGTCTGGTTTTATGCCTAAGAAGTCTACCATCGACGGCATTTTGGCACTGAGGGTTCTCATAGAGTGTAAACGTGAATATCGGCAGAATTTCTTTGCAGCCTTTGTCGATTTTCGCAAAGTGTTCGACTCAGTTGATCGAGCTGCCCTGTGGGACATCCTGAGGGTTCATGGGATCCCCTCGAGGTTGCTGGATATCATGGCTGGCCTGTACACTGGTACTGTGAGTGCTCTGCAGAGTGGAGGCAGGACCTCTGCGTTTTTACCAGTTGATTCTGGGGATCATCAGGGGTGTGTTCTTGCTCCTACTCTGTTCAATGCTTCTATGGACCGGGTGTTGGGCAAGGTCGTGGGGTCCGGCTGCTGTAGGGCATCTGTTGGTGAAGAAAGATTCACGGATCTTGACTTTGCTGACGATGCTGTGATCTTCACAGAGTCAATGGAGGCTCTGATCATGATGCTCGAGAGACTGAGTGAGGAGTCTGAGTGTCTGGGCTTGTGAGTGTCCTGGATAAAAACCAAGATCCAGGCCTTTAATGACCTCTTGGGCACAGCCATCAGCAGTGTGTCTGTTTGCGGAGAGAGTGTTGACCTTGTTGAGATGTTTACTTACCTTGACAGTGACATTCATGTATCTGGTGGCTCTTCCCATGAAGTCAGTAGACAGATTGGGAAAGCATGGAGGTCGCTGGAAAGGGGTGTGTGGTGCTTCCAATTTCTTTGCAAAAGGACGAAGGTCCAAGTCTTTAGAGTCCTGATGCTTTCTGTCTTGCTATATGGTTGTGAGACATGGATGCTATCCAGTGACCTGAGACGAAGGCTGTATTCCTTTGATATTGTGTCTCTCCAGAAAATCCTTGGGTACCATTAGTTTGATTTCGTGTCGAATGAGTGGTTGCTCATGGAGTCCCGAATGAGGTACATTACCTGCATTTTGAGGGAGCGTCAGTTATGGCACTACGGCCATGTGGCGTGTTTCCCCAAGGGTGATCCAGCTCATAAGATCCTCATTGCTGGGGACCCAAGTGGCTGGACCGGGCCAAGGGGTTGCCCACGTAACACCTGGCTGAGGCAGATGGAGGGTAATTTCAGAGGGTAGGACTGGACCGCGTGTCTGCCTGGGGGGTTGCCAACTGGGATCCCAAGTTGTTTCGCCATGTAGTGGGTGCGGCAACACACTGTACCAGTGCATGCTCCCCAACTTAACTTGAATCTAAATGTTTCATGGTTTCTCATGTATTTTCTTTGATTGGTTAATGGTTTTCCTTTGTTCATAGTATCCAAGATATATGTTATAGAGATTGATTTTGTTTTATCATGCATTTATTACTAATATAATTATTTCAGTGATGTAATTTCATTGTCATTTTCTGCATTTATAGCTTCATGAACGCCATCATTTTGTGTGACTATTCTTCGTGGTTGCTGTTATTTTAGAACTTTTAATTGCTATGATGCTACAAGGTTGCTAGGCACATAATGCACTTGCTGTGTTATCTATGAAATTATGGTGGTAATGATGTAATGGATGGTTGTGTGCACTAAATGGCCGCTGACTGTTCTTGTTAAGAAAAATCTGCTTTTGACTTCAGGTTTATTTTTGCTTTTGAATGTACTATAATCTCCTTGCCATGATGAGCATTTTATTGTCTTACTGTGTTTTGGCCTTAGCTTCATTATGCTTTTGTAATGTCCCTTAAAATCTCTGACAATCAATTTAATCAGTTTCTGTAAGTATTTATATGGGACAATGCAGACAGTCCTGACACAGGATGAGTCACATAATCAAGCAGGGGCAAACATATTGGTTTGTAATGGCATGACATACATTTTTTTCCTATAAAAGAGGGCTTGGGACACAATTAAGATCATAAGATCACCAAAAATGGGGGATCACCATTTATGTAAAACTGAAGTTAAATTCAACTCTTCTTCAATTAGATGGTGGTGATGTTAGGATTTAACTAGACAACATTAGTGATCAAAGTCTTAAATAAGAAGTGTGTTAGACCTCCTAATTCAGACAATAGTTTAAATGTATATCTTTTTAATATTTTAAAAAGGCAAGTTTAGAGGGAGATGTTATAGTCACGGGGGACTTTAACTACCCAGATACTAACTGGGCTAACCTTGCAAACAGTGAAGTGCAAGAGCAGGAGTTTTTAGACCTAATCACTGACTGTCTTTGAACACAGAATGGTAAAACACCAACATGGAGATGGTGGCTGTCTAGATTTAGTATTCTTTATGCTAAAGGTGACTAAACCATTATGACCTAGTAACCATAATATAATACTTATCATAGTGTTTTGGCAGAGTGTGTATTCTAAAAAAAAAATACATTTAATTGTATTAGGACAAACTTTGAGCAGATGCATCAAAGCCATCTTTAAGTAAGATACCTTGAGATAAGGCTATAAATATTGTGGAAGAAAAATGAGACTTACGGAGCACAAAATATTTGGTATGCTTTCCATATTAAAATACAGCATCTATCTTAATAGTAGTAGAAAATAAATAAATGTCAAAAACCAGTTCAAGCATACCAGGAAACCAGATAAAGGTCAAATGAACAGGTTTATGGTTGTTCTAGTAGAGTTAATAAATCAGCAGATGTCCTACACTCAGCAAAGACTGGACAGTTGCCACATACACAGAAATTTCAAGGGTGAAGCCAGAACCTGAGAGATATGAGAAGAACAGGAGTGTAGCAACGCAAGACTTTTATTTGGTGGTATTTAAGCTAGTTCTTCTCTCTGCTCAGAACATCTCATATCTTTTAACCAATCAGAGTGAATGTCAGGATTAATTCAACACTGCTATGTAAATTTAACTGTATATAAATATAGAACTACAGTATACTCTTATTCTTTGACTACTTGCTGCCAACCTCTGCCCAGGGCGCTGTCCCTTAGTAGACTGATGTACAGGGTGCTCCTTCTTCAGTATTTACTGAAAAGTAATAAAGGATGCATTAAACAAGTTATCTCCTACCTGGTTCCTGACTCAAAGAGGTCATAGTTGAGAACAATATATCTTTATTAATATATTTCCAATTTAATTTCTACCACAGTATGAGGCAGCTGAGGAAATGTGGGGCAGGTTCAGGGCTGGTGCCATCATTAAAGTGAAGTAGGCATTCATCTAGGGCACAGATCATAAGGGGGGTGGGACCCAGACACACGAGTTAGCTACCAAATGCTAATGCACTAATACTGTATGCTTGGCCTAGGGTGCAAAATGACACTGGGCAGGTTTAAAAATGTTTTATGTATAATGTACAGTCAGACAAGTTTACTGCAGAATTTTAAAACCATAAGAGTAACACTTTAGTTTAGGTACAGCAATTTTACATCTATTACTCATTTACTGTTATGTAACAAGACCTTAGCAAAGGCTTCTTTTGGTCTTCATTATGCTTATGACGCATCAGTAAATAGGTTCTTCTTCTCTGTGGAGAGAGGCATTTTATATACTGGTAAAATTACTTATGAATACTAAGGATTCACAGGTCTTTTATTAAAGCATGTAATATCAAGAGTAATATGTCTTAAGTAAGCCACCTCTGACCATTTGAAAGTAAAAATATTTTAGTAGGCCACATTGCACAGATGAATAACCATTTTACTGATGTACATAATTGTTATTAACACCAAAAGAAGCCTTTGTTAATATGTTATTACATAAGAGTTGTAAGATTGACGCTATATAGCGCCTAGACCCGACACAGATTGGACATGGGAAGCACTTGTAACTAAATAAACTTTTATTTTCTTCAACAGGAGGGCACATCTTCCCCGTGAACCCCCAAGCCACAACACAGTCCCACAAGCACTTAGTATAGACAACACAATCTCTTCTTCCTTCTCCACCACTCCTCACCAAGCTTTGTCCTCCTCCCACCCGACTCTGGCCACTGAGTGGTGGTCGCTGGCTCCATTTATTGTTCACCCGGAAGTGCTCCAAGTGTTTGATCCCTGATTTCCGGCTGCACTTCTGGGTTTGATGAATTAGTTCGCCCATACAGGCTCAGGAGTCCCAAACACAGAGCCCCCTGGCGGTGCCTGCCGGACCCAACAGGGCTGCACCCAACTCCAACTCCCAGCGGGAACCCAAGGCACTGGTCCACCCCAGGAAGTCGGCCATCTAGCGTCCAGGGGGAGGTATTGCAGTGTCCATGGCTGCTCCCCCTGGATATAGGGTGCAGGGGTGTTCTGGCTGGGTAAGGATGCCAAGTGCCTGTCACAGAGTAAATGAGTAATGGATGCATTTTTGCAGTACCTAAAGTAAAGTGTTACCGCCATAAGAAATTGAAACGAATAAATAAGGAGCTAAGAAGGAAGTTATAAAGGAAAAAACAGCGGTAGAGCACATAAACGACAATGGCATATGATAGCATAAATGCAACAGTTAAAAGGATATTTGGAAGGCAAAAGACAGTTGGAGAGAAATTTTGCAAAAAAGTGGTGAACCAAAAGGATTCTTTCAATAGTTTAGCAGTAAAGGAACAGCCAAGGAGGAAGTGGATTAATGGTCAGTCAGAATATAGGCAGTGAAACAGCTTTGAACTCAACACTTTATTTAAGTTTATTTGTATAAAGAAGTCAACAACCTCCCAAAAGTAACATGGACTCATATGGAGGTAATTGGGAGTGATTTGGAAATGTTAGAAGAAGAAACACTTCTTAGAATAAATAGATTGAAAACTAACAAGTCAACGGAAACCAGTAACATCTATCGTCAAGAGTTTAAAGAAGTTACTGAGTACATATATAAATTGTAGGCATATATTTTTCTAAATATTCTGCAGACTGCGGAAATTCCTACAGAACGTAACTATAGGCCTTTAAGATTAACATGCATCACAGGTAAATTAATAAAAGCAATTGTTAAGAAAAAGATTGAGCAGTGCATGTCTAGAAGAGGTGTATTAGCAAACAGTCAATATGGGTTCAGACGAAGATTTGTGTTTCACTAATATGCTGGTATTCTATGATGAGGCAACAAAAGAATACAATAAGAGAGATGCATATAATATTATTTGTTTTGCTTTTCAGACTTTTGATAAGGTACCACATGAACGGTTAGTGATCAGACTAAAAGAAGTGAGAATTCAGGACATGGTCTGCAGGTGTGTACAGAATTAACTCAAACACAGGAAGCAAATGGTAACGGTGAGAGGAATATTTTCAGAATTACTGTGATACTAAAAGTAGTGTCCCTCAGGGATCAGTGTTAGGGCTGCTGAGAAGAAGGCTAATAGGATGTTGGGTTATATATCACAATGTGTGGAGTGCAATTCAAGGAAGGATGCGATTAATTTATTTTACACACTAGTGAGGCCTTACCTGAAGCACTATGTTTTGGTCTCCATATTACAAACAGGACATACTGTAGCAGAGCTAGAGAAAGTAAAAGAAGAGCAACTAAGTTGATTCCAAGACTGACCGCTCTGAGCTATGAGGGGAATTTAAAATTATGAAAGGAATTAGTACAATGCTTTCATCCCATCTGTAACTTTTTAATAAATTCTGCAACCCGAATACAGGGACACAGTTGGAAACTTGTTACAGGTAGATTTTACACAAATAACAGAATATTTTAATTCTTGAAAAGAATCACCAACATATGTAATAAATGACCAGGTATTGTGATGGAAAATAGGATTTTTGGGACCTTCAAATCTTGATTCATTGATACTGTGGACAATCTAAGTGAATAGGGTGGCTCTAATTGGCTCTTCTGATTATTTTAAAATCAACAGACAATCTTTGGTACTTGTTACCTATTTTTTTTTTGTCATTTTTGATTGTACTTTTGTACATTGTTTTTGCCTTCTGTTGTCTTGTTCATTTTGTTTCTAGTTACTATTTTCTTGCAATAATCAGCACCGTTGACAGTTAGGAGTTAATTAATGTGGCCAGGTATTCACACTGACTGTGCAAAGTCAGAGCAGTGAAGCAAGGCCTTTTGAGCTTCATGTAGACCCAATATCTTCTGTTTCTTTTTTTAGGTTAGCAATATGGCTTATGTAAGACGTGGCCGGACAGACCTAGAATTACAATAGGAAGAAGGCATTACAGGGGAATGTGGGCTCTGGCATTAACGAGGCTTGTCGTCATATCAGGACGGGAAAAAGACTAACATCTATGAGATATAGGTTCTTTATTGAGGAAAATCACCCTGGAACTAGTTACTCAAGGAGCACAGAGGCAAGAAAATTTCAATGGCAGAAATTGGGTACTGTTATAGAAATCCCCCATTTCAGTATGTGGCAACATGGTTTACTCTCTGTCCTTTTTGTTTGGTCACATTGTTTACCTTATGGTGGACAAAAGACGAGCTGGGGCTTAGGGCTACAAGAACACGTGGGATGGGTAGAAAGAGCTCTTGGAGAAGAACACTGAGAGTTGCCAAAGAAATTTCTAGTTTGAAAATTTAACCCAAAGTAATTCTTGGGTGGTACTTAAAAGTTGTTTCCAGTTATGGCCCAGAAGGTGATTCAAGGCAGGAGGTCAACTTGAAGAAGGAACTGTGAGAGGGAAGGGAGTGTTTCTACATAAGTGAGCAGGTGTCTATCTATCTATCTATCTATCTATCTATCTATCTATCTATCTATCTATCTATCTATCTATCTATCTATCTATCTATTGTGAAGTATAGCGCCCGGACACACACAGGCAGTCACCAGTTTAGCCATCACCCACGTTTATTTACACTATGTACAACTATTTATAAAAGCTAAGTGCACCGCCACCAAACCCCCCCAAAGTCTAGGCTCTCAATAGCCACTTTCTTCACACAGTCCAGGCTCTCACTAGCCCCTGTCTTCACACAAAACACATGGGCCTCTCCTCGCCTCCACTGCCACGACCTTGTCCTCCTCCTCACCCGACTCCAGCCTTGATTGCAGAGCGGCGGCTCCTTAAGTAGGTGGCTGATTGGTGACCACACCCAGTCACCTGCGACACTATCTATCTATCTATCTATCTATCTATCTATCTATCTATCTATCTATCTATCTATCTATCTATCTATCTATCTAGGTGTACAAGGCTCCTTAACCGTCAGACATGAGAAAAGACCCATCCCAGTAAGCCCAGGAAGGCTGCAGGTTATTGTTTTACTTCTGTTTTGTGTTCCATTTTGAGTTTACCCATGTGTGCATCCCATCTTCGATGTTATTTTATTAATTAACAAACTTTTCTTTATACGTTGGACACTCCTTGATATTGTTCTGGGTTTGGGGACCATTCAAGAACACCCCTTCTCCTTCACTCTTCTCAAGGCTTTAAAAGGCTTTTGGTGACTCTGCAGTACATTTTGTGCACGCTAATATTATTATTATTACATGCCTGGATGACACGTAGGAACAATATATTAACAAATGCACAATAGCAGTAAAAAAAAAATATGTAAGTGCAGGCCATTGAAAAAGAAAACAGATATGAACCTACAGCTTTCCTGTGCTTTTTGGGTTACCAAGAGCAGTGATAGACATTGAGAAGACATATAATACTTTTCATGCCCATTCAGAGGAGGTTGGGAGCTAAATTCTCCTTGTAGTTCTTAATAATACGGTGAGCTCAGTTAATGTTCTGCTAGCAAAATACAGTATGTTGTTTTTGTGAATAACTCTGAGATGTTTTGGTGATTTACCCTCTCCGGGACTGGTAAAGTATATCGGACATATTCTTCATGAAAAAGATTTTAATAAACGCACCTTTATATGTGGATTAAATATGGCTATAAATGTCAGCAACAGTGCTTAGGTACACTGACACTTCCAAATGACGCTCAATTAATATTAAGAGGCCTAAAGTGTGTCTTTTGCTATAGTATCGCATTCAGTTAAACATCAGACACATCAGCCATTCAGAGATGTCCTTCTGCACACCATTATTATAGTATTTCTAGTGTTTTTGTTGTCTTAAACGAGTCTGGCCTTTCTTCTCTGACTTTTCACATTAACATGGTGCTTTTGTCCACAGAACTGAACTCACTGGATGTTTTTTTAATCACATCATTCTCTGTAAACTAAAAGGACTGTAGTGCATAGAAAATCTCAGGATGCTGGGACAATCACAACTGACACCAACCATCATGCCATGCAAAATGTATTTAACTCACACATCTGATGTTTAAACATTGTTGGTCTAATGACAGCTAAGTGTTATAATATACATTATATTGAGTATATGGAGCAGCAGGCTGTTGTGCTAAGAAGCAGGTCTGCCTAATGAAGTCACCTCTAAGTGTGCAAGGATACATCTTACTGGAGAAATGAGTCAGTCGTTTTACTAATATTTCAATGAATTCAACGACTCAAATGAAACTAAAAGTCACTGCTCTACCAGAAATTCATTTTGCTAAAACGAAACCATGCTTTATGTGTAAATTACATCAGTATGTATATTGAACCTGAAAGTGATTTTCAGTCAGTTCATTGTCTAAAATAAATTTGAGTTAAGAAAAATATTCAGAACATCAGTGCTTAGAATCTGGTAAAGGCACAATTTACAATATCTCAACGTAGCACTTCGTTAAGGGAGAATACTTCATATGCAGGAAATGAGATGTGCTGATCACGCAAGATTTTAATTCTCCAAACAGTGACTGGAAAACCCCAGCTAGAAGGAGAGAAGAGAAACTTAGAAATGACATGTCTTCTGCCTTGCTCGCTTACTCACAAGCCAGGAAATGAAACACTAGAAAAGTTAGATGTGATTAGTGCTTTACAATGACAGACATAACAAAATTAGGAAGGCACATGTTGTAAAAGCTGATGTGACTCAACTTCACAGAAGCTTGACTCATGAGCATATACAGTATGCTCTTTTAAACGTAATGATATGACACCCACTGTATTAACAAAACACATCAAATGAGTCTTTTGTTCAGGTCCAGATTGGCCAACACTGGACAGCAATTGGTGAGACTGCTGAATTTAAGGAAGCTGAGCATGAATGTGTCATACTCCTGCCCCCTGTCTCCTGCTGAATTTAACTCAACAGGATGACAATGAAGCATGTTCCTGCTGTATTCAACCTATAGTAAAAATGAAACTTGCTTGAGCATAACTGTGCTGACGTCCTGCCTCCCTTTCTTACCAGCAAGGCTCTACACGTCAACCTCAATCACAATGAGAAAATGGCCACTAATTACAAAACTCCGAAGGGAGATGTGCTGAGTGGGATCAGGATAACATCAACAGTACCTTCCTATCTACTTTACACAAAGAAGATTAGGTTAGACAGAACTTTATTTGTCCTAAGTTTGACTTTTTACACAAGCTCAAGAGATAAATAAATGCATACTGTACATAAATATTATTGTGTTATTATGTATGAAAACTTCTGACTTGGCCAAAGATAAAAAGAGCAGTCACCTTGAGGCATTATGCAGACATGTTGCTGTTGGTATAAAGGAGCTCCCAGCAGCATTTCCTGATACTTCTGCTGAATAATTCATTGGCTGTAAGTCTTCAGTGTTATGGTGTCAGAGAGCATTGTTCATAATGGCACTCAGTTTTGTCCTCATTCTCTTCAGCACTATTGTCTCCAGTGGGTCGAGAGTGCATCATATATTTAGGATATGAGATATGATGCACAATGGTTTGAGCGATGTTCTCAATTGGATGGTATAGGTGGTGGCTGTGGATTTGTTCATTCCAGCTCCTTGGTCTTCCCTAGGTACAATGACAAATATTCAACATTAGCTTACCTAGCACACTGGTTTAAGAGTATTATGGAGAAGAGATCTGCAAAGGTGATCACCCTTGTTGTAGCACTACTAAAACATTTGTGAGAATCTGGGGACTTCTAATGGAAAGGGATGAGATGGTAGAACAAGAGAACATGGACTAAAATGAGTACTGGAAAACCAGATCAGATAAAGAGTGTGGACCAAAACGACAGATCAGAGTATGAAAGAGATTATAAAAAGATTAAGAGCATTAATTACTCCTGAGTAAAGGCATCTCAGTAATTTTGTTTGTCAGGGATTCCAGGGGTCCTGTCCATATCCAAGTAACAAATTAAATATCTATACCAAACATAACATCCTGTTTAAATACCAGAACTGACACAATTGCTGCAACTGCAAAAATAAAATGATACACTTTATTATCTGCATGCAACAAAATATGATAGTTTACAATTACAGTTTTGCTGCACTGTAACTTTCTTGGTAATTTCCTTGTCTTGTGATACAGCTCTTAGGACTGTTGGATCATTTAATAAAATATTTATCAAAGCTTGTGAAGCTGAGTATCAAAAATGAATAACAGGAAGGACAATTAGGACTGAGCAGGGATCAATAGAAAAAAATCAGCAATCAGATTATTGGGACTAGACAACCGTGTATTCAAAAATAAAAATAAAAATAAATTACATTACATAGTACATTTTCACACAGAATTGTCACACGAAGTGCTTTCAAATGATTAAATGCATTACAAAAGACAGAATAAAAGTCAAAAAGGGTACTATGGCAAAAAATGATGTCTGATTTCAATAGATATAATTTGAATCAAATGGCCATAAGGAGAACGAAAACTCCAGCTGGCACAGACGCTGAAAGTTAACGGTCAGATAGATCTGATGCAGTAATTACCATCTGGGATGTTGTATCCTTCAATATTTGGAGATATCCATTGCTAGTCATATGATCAGACATTTGCCATTACACATTGCGCACGGAGTATAATAAAATGGTGATGCAACAAGGAAACATGTCCTGCTTCAGTCAGGGTGGGCTCCTTGGCTTATGTTTATTTTCCTTTTCTGTGCTTTTAAACCATTATTCTACCTGAGAAAAAATAAAGGCAGTCATTCTCAATTCCAAATCAATGGCTCCCCTGTCCACACAGTCAGTAACTTCAGGTTCCTGGATGTCCAGATCACCAACAGCCTTTCGTAATCAGTAAACACCACTTGCATACTCAAAAAGGCTAAACAACAGTTGCTTTTTGCTGAGGAATCTAAAGAGCTTTGCATTGAGAACCAAAAGACTAGTAAACTTGTATTGCTGCATTATTGAAAGCATCTTGACAGGATACATCATGGTGTAGTTTGGTAACCTGACTTGTCAAGAATGCAGATTCCTCCAAAGAACTGTCCTACAGCTTCTAAAATCATTGGCCCTGATTTTCCTCAGCTTCATACCATCTGCTTAACCAGATGTCTGAGGTGAATTAAATCCATCATCTCTGATGACAGCCGTACAGCTCATTGCCTATTTTCACTTCTGCTTTCTGATAAGTGCTACCAGAACCTCACCACTTGCTCCTTCCGCTTCAGCAACAGCTTCTTCTCCCTAAGCCCTAAGATCAAAGAACTCCCATTAACCTAATCCTTCCAGCCCCGCAATGTGTACTGTACCCAACTACTGGTGTATGTGCGATTGTACTGTACATTACTTTTCCTTTTATCTCTTATTTACTATAATTACAGTATTTAATTATTTGTGCTTTTTATTTATCTTCTGCTTCTCTTATTTATTTACTGTATTTATTTTTTCATCACCTCAGGGGTGGAACAAGAATATCACTATGTACTTGCAATGACAATAAAGGTCTTATCATTTACTATCTATGTAGTACTTGTTCTCTTGAATCTTTGTGTTTTGTGGGTGGAACCTAAAGTGGGCTGGTCCACCCTAACATCACAGGTCAAGGACCACCCTCAGCTTATTTATTGTGAGGCTAAGGAGTTGATCCTTTTGTGGTTAATTGTGGTTATTTTTTGAGATGTACATTATTTCATGAGTATTGTATTTTTCTGGATTTTAAATGTTTGTCTCTGCCTTCAGTTCATTAAATAGTTGATTTTAAATAAGGATGTGTCCTTTACTTTCTTTTCATATTTTCTGATTGGTTTTATTTGTGATTATTTGTGAACTGGTTTCTCAAGCCAAAGGATTTATGGTTTTCCTTTCATCTCAGAGGTATTTTGATATATTTTTGGAAATTCAAAGTATACTAAACTTTAAAAACCTTTTCTCAATTTTTACCCTGGATAGGTCAAAACCTGCCAGTAATATCTGGAGTCAGGCTGCCTGGCGTGAGGCCTATTTTAATCAGGATAGTGGACAACTCTAGCCTTGTTCAGTAGGTCTTTTGGTGGCCTCACACCCTTTCATTGCTTTTGTGTGCTGCTCATCATAACAACCTGCTTTTTGGATTCTCTCCCAAAGAAAGATTAAACATCTTTTGTGTTATGAATTTGCCTTAATTTTTTTTCTGCTTAGAATACATTTTTTCTATGGGCATATTTAGTATTGTTGGAAGTGTGAAGCATTAGACATTCTCCTTATATGTTTCATTTGGCAGTTCTTAAGTTTCTGAACTTTTGTTGATTTTTTTTTAATTTTATGTTTTCATTTTGCCCTGCCACCATTGTTTTGGTGTGATGTTATTCCATTTTATGGTTTTGGTACCACAATAACTTGCAAAATTGTTGGTTGTAGTAGTCTAGGAGGTTGTGCTGTGTGACACCAGTGCACCCCTTGACACACCAGTACCATATGCTTAATGGTGTCTGATATTGTAGGAAAAAAAACATAGTGTGCAAGTTTTGGTGTGGTTTGTAGAAGGGGTCACATAGTCTCTTAGGATAAAGTGTTCTGATATGCTTTCCATGTTAAAATATAGCATGCAACTTAAAGAAATAGCATAAAGGGTTAATAAATATCAGAAACCTGTTCAGACATATCAGAAAACCAGATAAAGGTCAAGTGAACAACAAAGACAAGAATGTACCAAGAGCAGGTTGATATAATGCACTAAATGCATGATTAAGTGATCAGCAGATATTCTGTAAACAATAAAACCGGAAAATTATCACATACAAGGAGATTTGAAGGATAATATCTAACTTAAGACATATTGAAGAACAAGGATGTAATGGAGAAAGACTTTTATTTAGGCTGGTTGTGCTCTATGCTAAAGCACCTCATGTCTTTTAACCAATCAGAGTATGATATGCAAGCATTAATCAGCACTGCTATGTAAATTCAGTTATCAATAAGTATGACCTTCAAAATTAAGAAAAATAAGAAATAAAATGAACACAAGGATACAAATCAGTTTAAATCATTTTTCTTATCAAGATCTGAACTTTTGAACTAAAAGTAGTTTTTTTCACTTTTCCTGTCAAGATCTGAGCTATTGAATTAAAGTATTTTTTGTCATGACATGCGTAAATATTTGAAACTCTGGAATAAGTAGTTTTTTTAGTGTTTTTCTATTTTTGTTTCCCTCAATACTTGTTTAGGGAACTTTTTGTTACTAATTTTTGGAATAGTTAATAAATTATTTAATCCAAATAATGCTTTTCGGATAATATTAAAACATGAAGCTGATAATGTATGTAAGTAGTGTCAAACACGTGCGAGTAGGAGCCAGCTAAAGGGTCTGAGTAAGCGTAATAAAACATCTGACCTGGGGTGGCGGAGTGCACTGACTGTCTTTCTCAGTTTCCTACAGACCTTTCCTGGGAAGTCCTGCAAGGTTCCGGAGCCTCAGAAGACATCACTTCCAGAGCTGACCTCTTTGCTGACATCACTTCCAGAGCCGACCTCTTTGCTGACATCACTTCCGAAGCCGGCCCCTTTGCTGACATCACTTCCGAAGCTGGCCCCTTTGCTGACGTCACTTCCGGCCATTTTGATGACATTAGTTCAACTACAGGTCTTTAAAGCCTCCATCTTGGGCTGCTATAGTCAGTTCTGTTTTGGACTCTGTTATATGCACATCGTGCTACTTCTTTCAAACCTTTTTGCAGCTGGGAAAAACAATATACGGGTGGCTGCCCCAAACCTTTATGATGTCTTGGACTCTTGTCACAGTAGAAATATTACTTGCACAAAGAAATGTATATTTATTATGTGTTATAAGAATAAACTGTTCATTATAAAAGATGTGTTACACCATCCTAGATGGGAAAGTTCAGGGATGGACAGGAGTTACAACGTAGAAGTTACTGAAAAGTTTTGGACAAGTATTTATGATATTATCCCGTGACCCTGTAGTTGGGATATAGCGGGTTGGATAATGGATGTACGAGGGGAAGTCAAAAAGTAAGGTGACATTTGAGAAAAGGGGCATTTATTCTAATGATAGAAATGTGAAACATACCTTATTTTTCTACATAACCTCCCTGGACTTCAATGCACTTTTCCCAACGTTTCACAAGTTTTTTGATTCCGTTGGAAAAAACGCTTCACGGTTGCATCTGCAACCAATTTTGCACCGCATCAGTGACTTCTTCATCACTTGCAACTCTTCTTCCCCTTAGCGCTTCCTTTAGTTTCCAAACCATGCTCGCAGCCTTACTTTCCAGTTCGTGATGATGAACCCAAGTTTCATCTACAGTAACGATTTGCTGTAAAAATCCATCTCCCTCGCCACGATAATGGGCTGCAGGTTTAACACCTTCCACAAACAAAAAGCGAATCACTGCCCTCATTTCCTCCTTGGTGCAGATGGAGCTGTCATGTTTAACGGTCTGCTACAGTCCAACGAATAACGCGGGAATAAGAGTTACACGTTGTATAGAAGTGTTGCCGACTACACTCATTTAGCGCTGGATACGACCAGTGTTACCAAACTCTGAAAAGAGGAATTAAAAAAATCCCTTTACTTTTTGACTTCCCCTCGTATTTGTGATATTAGAGATCTGAAAGATAGAGGACAGAGGATCTTGAAGATACAGAGGAAGGTCTGAATCTGTGTCATTGCTGCCAAATTATTGTAAGAATGTTATTTTTATTTTTACTTATATTTACGATTTAATCTTTTATCTATATATTTACTTCTGCAGCTCAATAAATAAGTTAAACTCTTAATATTAATTTGGTTTAGTTTCTTACATTTTCTTATCTCAGAAGTTCAGGTGGGTAAATGTCAACTTAGAGGTTTAATTAAAGGGTTAGGCAAGGTTAGGGATGATAAGTATAGGTCTGTGAGACAATGGCGTGCAATAAGTAACCAAATCTCTTAAAACCCCAGCATCAACTGCTAGGACCAGATATTTGGAACTGTAGGGTGAACTTTAAGGCCCTCAGGTTACCATTGCCTCCACATCTGTCATCCCTTAGCCTGTGAAAGAGAGACCGATAATCTGGGTATGCCTCCAGGCCAAGATCTACACATAGGACACGCCTACTAGCAAGTACGTGGTGTCTTGGCACCCAAATACTAAACTAGCGACATTATATGATATCACCCACATAAATGGTGAAAACCAAATGAGCAAAATATTGAAATGTGTTATAAAATCATGTCAGCAGTAATGTCAGACTGAGACTGTCAAAAAAAGAAGTGGACAGAGTTAAAAACAAGTTTGTACTTGGGCATCGAACCACCACATAGAACTACGCTAGACGAGGAGTATTCAACTAAAATGACAAGGCCCAGGAAGTCAACCCTCCTCTCCTGCTGAGGTCCAAACAATTAGATAGCTGCCAATATGGTTCTAAAGACATCCGTTTAGTTAACATTTTTATTGAACAAAGTATAAAATGTTATCATTTTTGCAGTAAAATGTTTTCGGCATGACACAACTAATCCTTTAGAAAACATTTTTGAACAATGTCTTCTTTGTCCTCCAGGTTGCTTTAGTACAATACAAAATCACTCATTAACTCAAACAGGCAAAAATACCGTGCCTATGTTGGACAAACATTTGATGAATGAAAAACAAAGTGCAATAAAGCCTTCATCTCTAAATGTACATTGTAAATACATTGTTTCTAAACTCTTTTGGGATTCCCCCCCAATAGGACTACATGCCGAAGAGCATCCCGAAGTGCAATCACCGCGTCTGTGCAAGACAGTTTATCAGTTGCTGGAGCAACCACAGACTCCCAAAGCTGCTGCAGCTCACAGCTAAAGCAGATCCAAGTTGATCCCAGTCGCACTATAAGCGCTTGCCGTCGATGGGTGATGTAAGGAACCTTAACAATATTACTTGTGTAACCTGTGATTGCTGCGTCTGTGTAACTAGAGTAGTAGATCCTGCTACAATATATAACAGTGCTGTTCCTGTTTCAAGCTGAATAAAGTTGGTTTTGCTAAAGTACTGAGTCTCAGCCTCGTTTTTCGGGTGCAAGACAGGGACTCACAAATCACAACATTCATTTCAGTCCAAAATTATATAACACCCTCAAAATAAAACTAAAGTGTTATTTTAGGCTGAACTGAGCTTAACAATGACTTAAACACAAAGTTCTAAGCTTACAAAAGAAACCACAAGTCACATTCACTTGTATTGTCTATACTTCACTAATTCACTGGGAGAAATTGGCTTTAGCCTTTCCTGCTAACATTTTGAACCTTGGGATGAATGGGATCAGTGCCATTCTCAAACAGACATATAAATGTTCATTGCTCATTCTTCAACAGCATTTAATTCTCTACTGAGAATGCTTATACACAGTTGTATGTGTAGCCAAACATTGTCAAGGTGAGTACTGCTACTTTGGTAAGTCCAGGGAAAACTGTCTCAGGTACAGTCTGTAGCCAGAAGGTGACGAGGTCACAGACTCCACACTGCTCTGTCACGGTGCAGGTCACACATGCAGCAGCAAGGGGTAGGTGAAAAAATGACAGTGCTTTTATTTAAAACAAACAAAACAAAGTGTCTGAATTAAACAGTTCAGTGCGTGACCCATTATAAATAAATAATCCTTAAAAAATGATGCATCAATGGAGGTTAAAACAATAAATGATTCAGTCCCCGATGCAACCCTTTGTCAATGACGTTTCCTCTGATTACCTCTACTGCGAGGCCTTGAAACAGAGTAGACAATCATCTGATAGACAAAGTCATCCAACTCCAACAGGTCCGGGTCCCTGCTATTCCATGGCATCCAGCAGGGCTCCCAATCCAGACCTCACTTCAAGGCTCAGGTACCTGTGGTTGCTGTGGCTCTTATGGTGGTTATTGTGGCTGAAAGGAGGATTTCTTTAATTTTTTTTCTTAGTTCATGTCTTTTTTTCCCTTCGAGAAGTGTTTCAGAACACAGCATCCATGCACTCCTTTACTATTTCCATCCATCCATCCATTTCCTAACCCGCTGAATCCGAACACAGGGTCATGGGGGTCTGCTGGAGCCAATCCCAGCCAACACAGGGCACAAGGCAGGAACCAATCCCGGGCAGGGTGCCAACCCACCGCAGGACACACACAAACACACCCACACACCAAGCACACACTAGGACCAATTTAGAATCGCCAATCCACCTAACCTGCATGTCTTTGGATTGTGGAAGAAAACCGGAGTACCCGGAGGAAACCCACGCAGACACGGGGAGAACATGCAAACTCCACGCAGGGAGGACCCGGGAAGTGAACCCAGGTCTCCTAACTGCGAGGCACCAGTGCTACCACTGCGCCACCCCCTATACTATTTCCCCATCTGTAAATGGCTTTTTATGTCTTCCTAAAATCCTCTGTATTCTGAGCAAACATATATATGATCACTGAGAGAATAAAAGAGAACCCATATAGATTGCTTGTATTTGGCTTTGAGCTAATTTAATTTTCAGTTAATTTTTCAGGTTCTTACCTTGGATTGCAGCGGGTAAGTTTCGTGGAAGCATCTGTGTCTAGTTTAGTAACTCCTTTTAATATTTTGGACTTTTGTCAACCATAATAGATTCCAAGCAACTGAGGCACACTGGCCTCATTGAGCTCATTGTAGGAAGAATAAATGCATACTTTTCTGTCCAGTCATTTTGGAAGACTCTGTTTTCACTGTCAGCTTCTCTAATTTTTGGTAATGCCATGTTTTTCCATTCATTCAAAATTACATACGCCTGTGAGTCAGTCTTCTCGCATCTCTACATAGCGTATGAATAAACGTGTAGTCCTATAGGACCCAGAGGACTCTACTGAGTTAGCCTTTTAGTGCCTTTTAAGTAGTTACTTTCTTAACAAAATAATAATAATAATAATTATTAGAGATTTTTGTTCATTATGTCAAATGGGTACACGGCCCATATGGAAGCCTCAATCAGTCCGGATTTGGACCAGAATCTGACAGTTGGTGACCGCTGAGCTAGACAAACCTAATTTAGACAAACCTAATTCTCTCTGAAATCATGAATGTAGGGAATGTAAAAGGCCCAGACAGCTGCCCAGCAGAATTGTTTTAAGAAATTAAATTAGGGATATTAACATTGGACACAATATATTTAATTTAATCAAGAAAATTATGAACATTTTACACTCCAGTTTCATCATTGAACAACAATGTTAAGATTCTTGCCAGTGTTCTTACAGAGTAGAGCAAATGCCTCCTTTTTCTTGATATGAAA
The DNA here is from genome assembly GCF_016835505.1 of Polypterus senegalus. Taxonomy (NCBI): domain Eukaryota; kingdom Metazoa; phylum Chordata; class Cladistia; order Polypteriformes; family Polypteridae; genus Polypterus; species Polypterus senegalus. The sequence continues at coordinate 65,313,881 of NC_053161.1, forward strand.
CATTTTTAAAAAGTTTCCAGGCCTATTTGATTTTTTCTTTCATTTTTTCTTCTTTAAATATTTCTTTGATTAGTTTTGTGAAATTATGTAAACTTCACACATTTAAAAATAATTTGCATCAATGAATATCTTGCAGTGTTAGCTAGTGTGTGATTCAACTTTACATTTAGAAATTTGTACGTCTTTTTTCAAGTATTTGATTTCTGGCTTAGCATATTTGGTTTAGTAGCCTTTTAATTTTTACTCTTGGTAACAGATTCCACTTGTATAAATCACCACTATTTTATCTTGTCTCTCTTCTAGTACCACTTTCAATATTTTGCCTGTCACAATCTCCATAAAATAGAAAACTGTTATTATTTTACAAAATAAAAGTAAATTTGTTAAAGGCAGTGAATATTCTTAGAGATTTCTGACATATATTTATTGTAATATTGACCTCAGCAGCAAGAGAGCTCATTAAGATCCTGCTGTCTTAGGATGCAGAAAAAGGCTTTGCTACAGTTCAATATTGTTATTTATTCCCCACCTTATATAAATTAGGGTTTAGACCCATAATATGTGCATGGCTTAAATAAACTATTACATCTCAAACTAGAAGTTTCCGTTTGTATAAATAATATATATATGGAATATGTCATTTTAGATCATGGTACCAGACAGGGTTGTCCTTTGTCACGAATTTTATCTGGCCTCTCAATTGAAACACTAGCCATTGTCACATACATGTGCTTGAGAGGCAGGCTAAGAGCTTAACGAAGGGTAGGATACACGAACAGGATTTGACAAAGTGCACTACCCTTTCTTCTCCCTCTTCCATAGATCACCCGAGGAGAAACCAGCCTAAAAACTTCCTCCAGTTCCTGTATGACTTTTCTAGCCACATCTACTATCGACCACTTCCTGTTCTTTGATTTTGAACCCGTCTCTTCCTCCCCTGCCTCTGTAAGAACCGAGCATCTTCCCTCCTTAGCTGTTCCTTTTTGGACGAGGAACCAGAGAGTCTTCTTGGGCCATTTATTTCTGGATTGTGTGTTACAATATATGGGGCAGTTCCCCAAATCTTTTTCTGCTCTCCCTTTGTGTTTTGACACCATCTACCTACACTGTCAAGGACCATTCTGAATGAAGGTTTTTTTCAGGTGAAAGTAACCAACAGCGAATAATTCTTTAATTGGAATAAGCCTGTTGGTCTTGTTAAAAAAAAAAAATCGCAAACTAATGAAAAGTATTGCATGAGACCTTATCAACTGATAATGTATTTATCCTTTATAGTAGGGGTACCTGGTGATGTCCAGGGTGGGAGCATAAACCAGTGCTGCCTGGGAAAGGGGGAATGACTAAATTTTGAAACGAAACATAGCCTACAGTTTTCACCTGTACAAAAGGGGAATCTTCATAAAATTTTGTGGAGGCAGTAATACTGTGTAGATCTGTACACTGAACAAGCACAAGGTGAGCTACCCACAGTTCCTTGGGTTGAGGGCATTGAGTAAATTTTGGAATGATCCAGGATATTGTCATCCCCCAAATTACAAATCCGTAAAACATTTGGCAGAGAGTTTGCATACTGAAAATACACACACAAAAACACATTGTTAAATGAATATCCTTGTGAAATGTCTTTATCTGTTCTAATGCATTTCAATATATATTTTTCAATATTCAGTTATTTTCTTTAAAAAACTGAAAGCAATTTTAAATTAATTAATATGGTAACAAAGACAGCATGGAAAAAAAAAATCGTCAGATATCTGAAACAGAAAAAGGCATTGGACTGCCTAACTTCCAGTCACATTTCTGGACTGCACACTGACACTTTGCTCTGTGAATGGTGACCTCTAATGTCGGAGCATTGGAATGACTTCATATTTTCTTCACTCACTTCCAGGTTACAGTTCACTTTTTCTGTCCTTTCCGTTTCCTATTTTTAATTATTGCGTGTTGCGGGACTGTTTTGATTTATCTGATATCATCTGTACTATTAATGCTATGTGTCACCACAGAAAAGTAAGTTTATTTAAATAATATGGTTTAAAGAGGTTCAATGTGTTCCCTAACCATTGTGATGTGGTGAGTTGTTTACATCTTATGCTTGTTTGTAACACAGTGACTTAGCGTGTGTATTTACTCTGTTTACAGACCACAGCAAAAGGGATTAAAGATTTCCCAGTTCAGCCTTTGGAGTGATTTATTACCTCTATGCCAACGGAAATTTACAGCAGTAAATGTTACATAGCTGAGGAGATAATTACACAGCTCCCATGACCAGACATCTGATCTTGTCTCCTGCCTATCTCACCACATTTCCTGCACCAGCTTACTGATCCGAGGCCAGTCCTTACTTACAAACTGTATGCATTATGAGATTGTGAAAAGCATCAGAAAAAAAACAAACTTGTAGTGGTTTTCATCTACAATATTTCCTGCAGCATTTTTGCAGCAAATATGTTGTGCTTGACAGTGACCTTGTTTGCTAAATATTTTCCTGCAAATTTGCCATACTTAAGATATTTTTTTCCCGGCACCCCATGATGCAAGACCAGTGTGACATTGCAGAGCTGTAGAAGCCGATGTTGGAATGGACAGCCCTCAAATACATAACGCTGATACTAGCAGTCGTGCTAAAAATTAGCAGAAAACTAGTGAATATGTTTAAACACAAAATTCGCATGCAGCAGCAAACTAGTAACGTTTTGGTATAATCATGTCTCAAAGATAATGTCTTTTAGTATGGACATGTATGTGACTTGTGTGTAATACATGAGCCTTCCTCTTTAGTAATATTACCCAGAGGGCTGTTCAAGTGATGCAAACAGAAAGAAGTGAAGAATCCATGTGTTTTATTGTTGTGCTTGTTTCTGTAGCAGCGGCAGTAAACAAGCAAAAGCATCAGGGAAAATAACTGTAGTTTGAGAGTGGTGAGTACCTGCTATCGAATCAGAGTGCGGGCAAGCCATAGTGCCATAGTTTGCAAGAAATTTTACTGTTGTGATATTTAATTCTATTCATTTTATCTTTGGCATGCATGGTGGTGCAGTGAGTAGCACTGCTGCCCACAGCTCAGATTACATTTGCCTAGCCAGCAGGGATACTTAAAAGACCTTTACACGATTTTAGTCCACTCAAAACTAGTTTCGTTACTCCTTCCCAAATTGCTTTTCACTTTGCTGAACATTTCTTTCATTTTGCCAAACTCAAGGCGAAGCGATTTCAGGAGCTTTCACTCATCACTAATCATTGCCTTTAAGAGTGCACTACCAGATAACAGACCACATCTGGAATTAGATCCTTCAATGAGACTTTCAGATAACATAAATCAACATGAGTGAAACCACTTAACTCAAAATTATACATTGTACACCTACAGTATTTCCTAACTTACTTTAAGTAAAATGTACCTGGGTCAGGACCCTACTAATGAGAGATGTAGTTTTGGAAATGTCCCCTGCTCAGCCCTTATTCAATTATCAGATCCAATTGCAGTATTATTTGAGCTAGTACCTGATAGGACACAATTACTAAATGAATAAGTGATACCCGCCTAATACAGCTGAAATCTATACCTGTCTAATATAATATTATAATAAAAGAATGTCATATTTTAGATACATTTAGAAAAGAAATACAAATAGATTTACAAGGAGCAGTCTGAAGTTTCTTCAGAATTTGTCCATTAATTAATGTTGTCCACCTCAGTCTTTCTTTCTGTTTTTTCTCACCATATGTTCTTCTTTGAGTGTGACATAGTGTTGTATAATATGTCTTACTGTTATGCAGTCCTTAAAATTAGGATTGCCATACGTTTGGGTTTCCCCAGAAATATCTTTTTATTTAGACACCTATCTGAGCATCCAAGCAGACTTTACAAATCTTATAGTTTGTCCAGATTTTTCACACTGTGGTCCATTGTTCTAACCAGGGTTCCTTTTTTTAGTTTTCGCTACTGTGTAATTTTTAACAAATATAAGATGAACATGGAACAGCAAAGCCATAGATGACTGGTTTCTGGGAAGGTGTGGACATTATGGAATTAATTACAAACACTCTTATACAGAGAAGGAGAAAATACACATAAGAGGAAGGAAAGTCCAAGAGGGGGCATCACCCTCAACATCCTCACTCTAATATAGAGAAAAGATGCAAGGTGTTCACTCACTGTCCTTTTATTTTTATGCCCTCTTTATTGGCTTGGGAAATATGGTGACCTTGCATAAAATTCAATAGAAATAATGAATAATACTCTTGATTTATTTTATGTCTCCAACTCGACTCACTTGTGATCCTTAACAATTGTCCTTCAATTGCAAAAATATTTATGTAAACAAATGCAATATATGTTTATTTAAGCTGACTTGCATGAAGGTGTCAAAAAAAACAAACAGTAATAATAAAAAGGCATTTCCCATATTTTCATTTTGTCAAGGCATTTTACAGGGCAAACGTTTATCTTGAACAGAAACATCAAAATAGAGACCAAACCTAAATGGACAGCAACAAAGTCTTTTTTGGACGATCCTCAGAAGCTTACAATCACATAGTCATTGGAGTTCTAACTTGCATTTATTTTCTGTTAATGCAATCAATATTAAATAATGCGATAAATAAAAATAGGTGCATGAACAGACATGTGGAACACAGGATGGTGGCAAAACTGGATTTCATCATGAAAAATCCTCTCCACCTCCTTCCTGTCTTGGTGTTCTTTTAGCCAGAGGCTCGTTCCACCATGGTGTGCAAAGAAGCGCCTCTGGGGGTCTTTTCTCCCCAGGCAATTCAATGCTTCCACCTGAAGCACTTTCTAGGTTCATTTTGAAATATCTGCACAAAACACAATTATTGATTGACTGATTGATTGTCCTGTAAGTCTGTATTCTTGTTTTTTTATATTTCTGCTGTTTTATGCATGTGAATTTCCTCTTGTGATTAATTTAATCTAATCTAATATTATAGCTCAATTAAACAGCCTAAACAACCGCACAAAGTAAAGGGCAAAATGTTCAGAATGTAGGCCACTTGCATTACATTGCACAGATGCTGTATTTCAATGAAGTAGGGCATGACACATTAAAATATGCACAGAAAACACTGGCTGAGGGTTTCAGGGGTTTGGCAAGGACCCCTACATACACTTGTTTCAAGTTAAAGAGTTACTTGTATGTCATCTTTAACTCTTTGAGGGCTGAATATTTTTTTCGAAAAAAACAGTTTCTGAAAAGCAATGGTTTCACACAGAAATCAACATGAAACGTCTGTTGCTGCATGCTGCGGCTGCCAGTTTGTCAAGAATGTGTGGCAGACTTGCTGCCAGGCTGTCTTTGCTTGGCTGGGGTGGCAGCAGCGGTCACGGTCGCAGTGCATTGCAATCTGATTTCTACCTCTGACCATTGTTAAGTGGCAGTCCTCTTGGCCAACATTGCCGTAGGCGTGTCAGCTACACAATTAGCTGGGGACCAGTCAGCTGAAGCTGGAACCTCACATTCTTGTATCAAAACCGGAGTCCGGCAAGTCATAGTCCAGTTCAGAGATAATAGGCAAAACTTTGTCCACGGAGTATTTTGCTTTACGCATTCGCTTTGATCTCTCGACATTACGTCAGTGCCATTTTTGCTCTTGTTTGCACCTTACTACTCACACAAGCGCAGGAAACATCAGTCAACCCAATGAAGCTAACTTTCCTTCTAGCAACTAGAGTCCAACTAAAAGATAACGGTTTGTTTTGGCACAGTTTACAGTTGATTACCATCGTCAAATCCTCCTTTTCACAAAAGTCAACATCAGCCCTAAAAGAGTTAAGGAGAAGATGCAGAAAGCTGTTTGAGCCATGAAAGGAATTTTTACAACTAGAACATGTGCAGCCTATCTTGGCATGGGCAAAAGCAAGCAAAAAGAATACCAGGCAAAGTCAAGGAATTCTGTGGTTTTTGTACTGAACAGCAAATTCGTCCAATGCAAAGGTGCCATTAGTATCTCTAAACATGGTAGACATTCTCTTCAACTGAATTACCATCATTATCATAGGGATACCTAAAACTATCACAAATACTTTATATTCTGTGATAGCAGAATATGCCAAATATTTGGGAGGAATCCTGCAATGTGCTGTAAATGCCTAAGCTACTATGACAGCAGGTTTTGGGTTGCGCCCCACATTAGTTGTTGTCTTATTTCCACCATATCAGATAGAGCCTGAAGCAAGGTTGGCCCTAATTTAAGAGGTATGAGAAGAACAATTGACTGTTGCAAACTAATATAATTGTCTTCACTGCTTACCTTTGAGTTTTAAAAAATGCATTCCATTGTAAAAGAGCACATTGAAGCTGCACTGAGCAACCAGCCTCTACTATGCAATTATGAAACAATCATCCACATATCTCAGCCCTTTTGTTACTAATCCTTAAAACTGCCAGCACAATGGCATAGCCCCCTTTAAAGTCAAGCAGGGAAAAAGACAACTAAATTACCCTATTAATTCATTGAGAAATGTCAAGGTGAGGACACTGAAAGGGTAAGTTGTCTTTCAGGAATTCTTTCAAAAGATGCCAGAGTTATTTTTGGTACCAAAAAAATTAAATAAATTAAAGTTCTTACTACAAGGTATCATGACTACCAAAGGTCTTGAAAACCTGATCTCTCGCACTGCCCACATTAACTTGAGGTAACAGTTAAGAGAAGCCTTTAGTGTATCCCTGAAGCAAAAATAGGAAGAAGAAATAAATGTACAAGTCAAAAGGTGTTATTGCTCTTATCTGACCTTACCTTGTTTTGTTGTTATTTGTCCTTTAATATATTTCGCCTAATCTTAATTGTTTTCTCTTCTTGTGACTTTCTTTTGTCACCTTGTAAAGCACTTTGAGCTACATTGTTGTATAAAAATGTGCTACATAAATAAATGTTGTTGTTGTAGCTCATTTATGCTAGTGACAAATCCAGATGAGCACCTTCCATTTCGAAGCTCACCTAAAGCCACTAGAAGATGAAGTTACTGAAAATCTTGAAGATTCCTGTTCATCAAATACTACTGATTTAACCAATACATATGTATAGGCTTCTTGCTCAGTGTTTACAAAAGAAGAAAACAGCTTTATGCATCTTTTCTGGATTTTGGCCCTATCAGCTTTTCCCATTTGGGTTTTATAAGACTCTGGGGGTCCTTCCATCTTTGGTGAATAGGCTCTTGGAAGCCAACCAGTACAGCATGCTTTCCTTTGTCTTGGTTTTCTCTTTATGATATCATGTGATGCTAATTTAAGAATCCCATGAGGGAAAAGGAAACTTTTTTGTTCTGTGATCTCATCTTAGCAACACTTACAGGTCTATACCACACAGCTTTGTCGAGACTGATCTGTACAGAAACTACATGATCATAGTCCTTATCCTGGATTATCACAACAATTTTAGAATAAGACTCACTTCTGGGACCATGGTGTCAAGCAAGCACAGTTTTGTAAAGGTCATTATAATAGGCGGTACCATCTGAGTTACCCTTTTTCCCTTGCCATGAACATGATCATCACATCAGACGTGAAGTGTAGAAGTCCCAAATACAAGGTGTGATAACCCCCAGTCAGAGCCTTCATGGACAATCTCACAAGCACGACAACATCAGTGACTGGGGCCAGATGGAGCCTCCAAGGCATAGAGGCTCATCTCTTAGGCAAGGATGAGTTTCACACCTAGTAAATCCAAGACCTTGGTGCCAAAGAGGAGTTGAGAAGTGGACAAAGTCCCCTTCCAATATTTCTTGCCTCTATTTGATTTATTACAGAACAGGCAGCAAAGAGTCTTGGAAAGTCTTTTTGACTCCTTTTGACTGCAGCCTTAAGGACTCTACTTTCATTAAGAAAACCATCAAAGGCTTGATGGCTGGCTCACAAAGGTGGACAAATCAAACCTACCAAGAAGATTCAAGGTTTGGATTTACCAGCATGCCATCCTGCCCAGGATATTGTGACCACTCCTAGTAGATAGATAGATAGATAGATAGATAGATAGATAGATAGATAGATAGATAGATAGATAGATAGATAGATAGATAGATAGATACTTTATTAATCCCAAGGGGAAATTCACAAAATATATGTCTTTATGTCAAGAGTTGAGTTTCTGGAGAGGAGTATCAGCAACTACCTTTGCAGGTGGCTTGATATACCCCATAGTCTTAGCAGAATAGCACTCTACTGCAGCAGTAACATTGTGCGGCTCCCTTTCGTTGGTGTGACAGTGGTATTCTGCCCCTGCTATTGCAAATCGACAGATGAAGAGTCAGAATCAGAAAACTTCATTAATCCCCATGGAAATTGTTTACAGTACACACACACAAAGGAACAAGTAATACTAAGAGCAAGTGTAAAAAATAAGCATGTAAAACAAAAAATATAAAAAGAATATACATATCAAAATAAGGGTGGCATGGTGGCGCAGTGATAGTGCTGCTGCCTCGCAGTTAGGAGACCCTGGTTCGCTTCCCGGGTCCTCCCTGCGTGAAGTTTGCATGTTCTCCCCGTGTCTGCGTGGGTTTCCTCCGGGCGCTGCGGTTTCCTCCCACAATCCAAAGACATGCAGGTTAGGTGGATTGGCAATTCTAAATTGGTCCTAGTGTGTGCTTGGTGTGTGGGTGTGTTTGTGTGTGTCCTGCGGTGGGTTGGCACCCTGCCCGGGATTGGTTCCTGCCTTGTGCCCTGTGTTGGCTGGGATTGGCTCCAGCAGACCCCCATGACCCTGTGTTCGGATTCAGCGGGTTAGAAAATGGATGGATGGATGGATATCAAAATAAAGTAATAATAATACATTTTATTTATATAGTGCCTTTCCCATGCTCAAGGCACTTACAGAATTTAAGAAAGAACGGCAGGGTATACAGTATACAGCATAGTACAAACCAAATAAATAAATAAAGAAGATTAAGACAGTAAATTCAGAGAAAGCCTAACAGACAACATAATTGATGGTCTAGCACACACATACAGGTTACATGAGCATCTTGACAGAGAGGTAAACTGAGGGAAGGGGAATGAAGTCAAGTAGAGCTAAAAGCCTTCCTGAACAGATGAGTTTTGAGTTGTTTTTAAAAGAATTCATGGAGTCAGCTGACCTGATTAATTTCGGTAGGTCATTCCAGAGTCTGGGCTATACAGCTGAAGGCCCTGTCACCCATGGAGTGTAGATTAGTGTGGGGCACAACAAGATTGCCAGAATCAGAGGACCTTAGTGGCGGCAGGCACATAGTGATGGAGAAGGTCACTGATGTAGTTTGGCGAGGTTATTTAAGGCTTTGTAGTTTTTTAGTAGGTTTTTATATTCGATTCTGTAAGACACAGGGAGCCAGTGAAGATTGAGCAGGATGGGTGTTATGTGCTCGCTGCTGCTGGTTCAGTAAGGACTCTTGCAGCTGAGTTTTGAATAAGCTGGAGCTGTGATATAAGATTAGAAGGGCACCTGCCAGCAGCGAGTTACAATAATCTATGCGGGATGTGATAAAAGCATGGACAAGTTTCTCAGCATTAGAAAAGGAGAGGAAGGAGAACAGGATATGTTACGGAGGTGAAAGTAAGAAAGTTTCTTAATGTGATTTATGTGGGGAGTAAGAAAGGGAGGAATCAAAAATGACACCAAGATTCTTTGCAGTAGAGGCAGTTCTGATGAGATCACCGCCAAGATGGACTGGGAAGGAGCTCATTTTATTAAGTTGCATTTTAGTCCCAATTTGCAGGAGTTCAGTTTTGTTGCAATTTAATTTTAAAGAGTTCTGCTCCATCCAGGTTTTAATTTCACTAAGGCAGGTTGTGAGCTGAGAAAGCTCTGATGAAGTTCCACTTTTAACATTGAAGTAGAGTTGAGTATCATCTGCATAAAATGATAGCCCAGTCCATAGCTACGAATAATATGGCCAAGGGAAGCATATAAATACAGAAGAGAAGAGGGCCGAGGACAGAGCCCTGAGGAACTCCTTGTGTGACTGGCGCTGAGCTGGATCTGCTGTTGCCAAGACTAACAAACTCTTGCCTATCAGTCAGATAGGACTTGAACCACTGGAGGGCAGTGCCAGAGATACCCAGCATGTTCTCCATTCTGGACAGTAGAATGTCATGTCTGACAGTGTCAAATGCTGCACTGAGGTCTAACAGAATTAATATGCTGGTTTGTCCAGAGTCTGCTGCCATAAGCAAATCATTGGTTACCCGTAGCAGAGCAGTTTCACAGCTGTGCACCCTGAAACCAGACTGAAAGGGTTCCATCAAATTATTAGAGTTAAGTAATTGGTGAGCTGGGAAGCTACAACACGCTTAAGAGCTTTTGACAGGAAAGGTAAGTTGGAAATAGGCCGAAAGTTGTTAAGATTGTCGGTATCAAGACCAGACTTTTTTAACATTGGGGTTACAGAAGCGATTTTAAAAGTGAGTGGCACAGAGCCAGTGTCAAGGGATGAGTTTATTATTGTTGTAACAGTCGGGATTATGGCATGAAGGCAGGATTTAAGTAGTGTGCTGGGGATGGGGTCCAGTACACAAGTAGTCGGCCTCATCTTACAAAGCAGGTCATTAACAAAGCAGATGTGACTGGTGAGAACTTAGAGAAGGAGCTGGATGGAGTGGGAAAACAGGGAGAGATATAAACAGATGATGTATTTATGTTAGTTGAATTATTTAGATCTTTAATTTTGTTACGGAAAAAGTGGAGGAAATCCTCACAGACTTCAGTAGAAGAGGTAGTTGGGCCAGATGCATGTTCGAGTAGTTTATTAACTACAGAAAACAAAATCCTTGGGTTATCATGGCCACTTTCTATTATTCTGCCATAGTGGGTGTTCTTAGCAGCAGTTAGTGCTTTTCTGTAAGCTCTTTGGTGGTCAGAGAAAGCCTGGATGTGCAGTGAGGCCAGTCTTACGTGACATTCTCTCAAGGAGTCGGCGAACTGCTTTCATAGATCGCAATTCTGAGTTATACCAAGGAGCTGAACATTTAAAGGAAACCTCCTTATATTTTAAAGGAGCTGTTTTATCTAATGCTGAATGAAGGGCTGAGTTATAGTGGTCAACAAGACTATCTAGTGTTGACGGAATAGGTGCAGACAGTAAAAGATCAGAAATGGATCCAGAAAGGATAGAGGGACAGATATTTTTAAGGTTTCTGTAAGAAATTTGTTGTTTACAGGTAAGAGGAGGGAAAGGCAGTGAGACAGTGAAAAATACTACTTTATGGTCAGAGAGTCCCAAATCAGTGCTATAAATATTGGCAACAGATAGTCCAGAAGTGCAGATCAGATCCAATATATGACCACTAGAGTGGGTGGGAAAAAACAACATGTGGTGTCAAGTCAAAACAGTCCAGTAAGGATAGGAATTCATTTGCAGGTTCCAATACACAGCCACAAACAGTAACGCTTAGCCATAAGCCAGGTTAGTATGAGCATCAGATCAGATCCCAGTCGTACAGTACTGTAAAATGAATCGGGTCATAGCGAATATAATTACGGAGACAGATCAACCTGTGGTCATAGATCGCCAGGTACAAAGAAATGTTCGTAGGTCTCGTCTCGCGATTCACAGACTCAGCTGTTCCCAGTCAAAGTAGAGTCCATAAAATCTGTAAATATTAAGCCAAATCTATGCAATTCAAGTCGGCTGCATCCACGAACTATACGTACAATAAAAGAAATAAAACAAGTGTGAGAAAGTGTAGAATTAAGGTGAATTTTGCGAAAAGTGTTGTTAACAGGGAGGAGCAACTTGCATGCGCCAGCGTCCCCTCACCTGAGTAATCGTCAAAGTAAATACATCATCATTAACTAAGCTTTAGAGGTACATGGTACTGAAATATAATAAATACTATGCATGTGAGCATCTTACAAAATCCCTATTATACTAGACAGTAATAGCATACTAAGCTTGAAGTACTTCTCATAAAAATATTGTATATTAAGTAAAAATATTGCACATTCTGAGAACAAAAAGTTATTCATGTGAGAAGAACAGACAAGTTATTGTACATCTAAGTAGTTGAAAATGTACTGGAATATCTGTCAGAGGGAGACATTTTTGTACACTGTGTCATTCCATTTCTTAGGAAAAGAAACATGCAAATATTACATTTAAAGCCCAGCAGATGAACAGGCAATAGGCACCCAAGGCAAATTTCCTAGGTTATCCTGTAACTGATTATTGTGATAGCTGTCTACAGGATATCGGTATTTACTGTCTTGCAAAAGAGTCACCACTTTGAAGTTTTTGGCTGGTTGATATTACAAAGAATACAAAGTTATGATAACAGAACTGCTCCTTCCTTGGAGGATGTCTGTATTTACCTGACTTGGCAATTAACATGTTTGACAATATTGGTTTCTAAACAGCAGATCTGTACTCATTAATGGTTGGTAACAATACATTTTGTTAACTTGTGTTTTCATTATTTGTTAAACCCAGGAAATTTAGATGTGACATAGTTTTATCTGATTGTCCAGAACTGATAATTGCAAGGACTGAAGGAGATTTAAGCTCTAGGCAGCAGAAGGCAGGGAGGGATGGTCCACTGAGAACGCTGCCAAGACACTCAGACAGAGCACAGGGGCTCGTAGGCAGACGAGGGTACCTGGCTGGCATGACATGAGGCACAAGGACGGCAATACTTACTTCCAGGGAGGAAGAGGCACCACAAGGAAACGCCATTTGTGGGTCCAGCGAGAGAAGGAAGTCGCACGAAAGGACCGAGCAAAGCTGGCAGATGAGAAATAAGGCATGCCGAGGTCACAGCAACACCAGGAGCCCAGACAGGAAAAAAGGAACGACGAAGAGACGCTGACAGGGATTCCACGATTTTGACAAAACATCTGTTGGTAAACGAGTGTCCAATGAACAGAGTGCATCTGTGGACAGTTGAGCAATTAAGTGTTGGGGTAACATACAGAACAAACTGGACTCTGCACCACTAAAGGTTGTATCCTTCAATTCCTGTTTTTAATGGACTTTTAGAGTGTGGACTGTGTGCTTTCCTTTCTAAAAAATGATACCGTTAGATTTTGTTAATGTTCATTTATCTTTTTAATGTACTTATTATTGTCTGGTGTAATAGAAGTTACTGTTGCTTTTCCTGAAATTACTGTTGTGTCTTTCATTGTGTGTTTACTCACCACTCAATTTAAAGAAACCTGTGTGCTATTATTGGTAAATTTCAGGAGTTCCCAGTCTCTTAATAAAACTGGGTGGCGTAGTCGGATATTTTAACAGTGTCTAGGTTAGATTACCTGTAAGGTGACCAGACACCTGTCACATATCCATTAGAGAAAAAGGAAAGAGCTTATATTATAGATGATAAACCGGAAGAGGAGTTATGGAGTCTGATGGCTGTGGGGAGGAAGGATTTCCTGTGATGTTCAGTGGAGCAGGTCATGCTAGTCAGTCTAATACTGAAAACGCTCCTCTGTCCACACTATGAAGTGTGTGATTAGAATTTTCAATAATAGACGGAAGTCTAGACCACATTTTCCGATCTGCCACAGTTTCCAAGCAGTCCAGTTTCTCTCCTACCACAGAGCCTGCCTTCTGAATTAGTTTGTTTAGTCTCTTAATGTCTGCCACTTTCATATACAACTCGGAGTCCTGCCACGTGCAAAAGTTCACTGACAACACTGATATCATGGGCTGCATCAGGATTGGGCAAGAGGAGGAGTATAGGAACCTAATCAAGGACTTTGTTAAATGGTGCAACTCAAACCACTTACACCTGAACACCAGAAAAACCAAGGAGCTGATGGTGGATTTTAGGAGACTCAGGCCCCTCCTGGACCCCATGATCATCAGAGGTGACTGTGCGCAGAGGGTGAAGACCTATAAATACCTGGGAGTGCAGCTGGATGATAAATTGGACTGGACTGCCAATACTGATGTTCTGTGCAAGAGAGGACAGAGCTGACTGTGCTTCCTTAGAAGACTGGCGTCCTTCAACATCTGCAATAAGATGCTGCAGATTCTATCAGACTGTTGTGGCGAGTACCCTCTTCTACGCAGTGGTGTGCTGGGGAGGCAGCATAAAAAAGAGAGACACCTCACGACTGGACAAACTGGTGAGGAAGGCAGGCTCTATCGTAGGCACAGAGCTAGACAGTTTGACATCTGTGGCAGAGCAACGGGCGCTGAGCAGGCTCCTGTCCATCATGGAGAATCCACTGCATCCACCGAACATGATCATCTCCAGACAGAGGAGCAGCAGTCTGTCACTGTCCTGCTCCACTGACAGACTGAGGAGATCGTTCCTCCCCCACACTATGCGACTCTTCAATTCCACCTGGGGGGTGAACATTAACATTATGCAAAGTTATTGTCTGATATACCTGCATCACCTCCCAGCACACCACAGTGAAAAAATAGCACTGGCAACCATACACTCATAAAACATCCACAGAATAGGAAATACTGCCTACTTTGACCCTTCTTATATATGGCCAGTGACTTCTTGGACCAGTCAAGCTTATTGTTCATATACTGCCCAAGATACTTGTATTCCTGAACGATCTCCACATCCACACCTCTAACAGACAGGGGAGTAACTGGAGATTGTGATCTTCTCTATTGGCAATGGTTCTCTGCTCCTCTGTCACTTGGCCAAAGTAAGGTGCAGCTGTCTTTGATGCTGGAAGGAATGAAAGTTGCTATCACTTTGATAATGCCTGCAGCTTCACATCTTCTACGGTGCCAAGCATGAGTGCTTAAGGGAAATCTTAATGGCATTGAGAAGGTAGGCAATACCACTCCAAGCAGCAGAGAAGTGGTACTGTCATTAACAGTATCTCCATGTTCACCAAAGTTTGGAGGCTCAGTGGTTAGACAACGAGTGACCTTGTTTCTGCTTCTGCTCGCAAAGTCCCATACAAAAAAGGTCTACAAGCTACTGAAAGTTGCTGTTCATTGAGAACCCCCAGCTGAAGAGGAAAGAGTTTATCCTCAGTAGCATCTTTATTTTGATGGCAGCACACTGTATTTTTATAATGCATGGTGTTTTGTCTTGGTAGAGTAATATATTGCTCTACCTTCCCCTTTTGTATTATTAATATGTAGCCTTTGTCAAAATGCCTCAGATATCACAGACTTACCACTGTTTATAAGGTATTGTACCACATAACTTCTCCCCACTTTCCCTTCTACATCTATAACCTCAGGCAATTAGGATAAGTAAAAGACAAGTAGGAGTTAAATTACAATTTAAACAATGTATTATTGATAATATTCATAAACAATAACAGTATGCAAAGTACATTTGAATATTGGCAACCATACAACCTGATAAAATGGTGATGTGTAGTTTCAGGCAGCACACAGACTTGTTAGTTACTTAAAATGTCTCTAGTTAAGGCATCATTTTGTGGTCCGCTTTCTTCAGAAAAGGCCGCATTGCATTTCTCAATATGGCTGCTGAGCTGTGCTCTTCATTGTGTTGTTCTCTTTAGTTCATGTCGTGAGATGGTCATTCAGCAGTTTGGTAAGAGAGAGAGAGTGAGGGAGTGAGCAAATTTATGGATTATCTGTCCAACCCCTAGAGCCAATAGGATGGCATGGTACTTAAAGGCTTCTGATTCAAGCCATTCCCAAATTGCCATACTTCAGACCAATGGGGGAATAGAACACCTTCACACCTACCCTTCAAACCATATGTTAAGTTAAAGCTTGGCAGTTAGGCAGCCTGGCTTTCCTATGGAGGTTGAAAGACTTTAGCAGAGAAACACTTGCCAAACTAGTTTAAGGCACTTACCCCCAACTCTGTCGTAAAATTCAAAGAGACCCATTTCTGGTGGTGGGGGGAGGGGGGTTGTAAACATGAATGCTTCTCACTAATGTAACATTGCTTTGCCTAAATTACAAATAAAGACATACAAAATATGTATCAACTTATATGCAAAATCTCACATCACAACACATGGACATTACTGAGGTGGATGCACGATGTAATGTCAGGGAGGCACTACGAGCTGAAAGAGCACTAGGACCCTCTCAGGTATGCGTCCCATTGCAGCCCCACAAGAGGAGAGGACTGTGATTCAACATAACTGGTCACATGAAATGGGTGCAGATCCTAGCACCATTCTTATCATGAGAAGCACAATGTTATGACCTGGAGCATAGGGCAGCAGAGGATTACACCATACTGAAAAAGGAGATCTCTGTGAAACATAGTCTGACCCCAGACAGTCAGGCTAAAAAGTGCTGCAAGTGATGGTTTAGTACAGACAAACCCATAAGAAGCCAAGCCTTTGATCCATGGGTGAAGAAGGCTAGATGGCTGCACTGGGAGAGAACACCATGGACAAGGTAATCAAGGTGATTGTCATGCGATTATTTAATACATGCTCTGCCTGATGGGTCACATGACCCATCAGATGCCACTCTTGGTCCAATATGGAAAAGCTAAAAGATTAGAAAAGTATAAATCTCAATAAATTTGATCACAGATCATAGTTAATGGAAATATTACTCATAGATACTGTTTTTTGTCACTGAGACACATCTTCTGATGCCAGGAGAGTGGGCCCAGAAATTCTACATACACTTTCATTTAAGTAACTCTGATATGCCCATTACAAAATGGTAAAACATTCAAAGTTATACTGTCTTTTGAAAATGTAATTTTCCGTTATGTCATTCCCCAAAATAGGTTTCAAAATGTGTGTTCCATAATGTTAAAATTGTCAATTTTAAAAAGTACCAATTATAAATCAGTAAACCTCTAACACTGAAACAGTGCAGAGCTGTTCATAGTAATGGAATGTACAAGAACAAACCTTACACTCATAATGATTCTTCAATGGCACTTTAGGGTTCTTTACTGAGTTTGTGGTTCCTCATAGAACTATTACACTATTACTTAACCAAGCTCCATTTCTTCTACGAAGGGTTCTTTGCATATTAAATTAGTCCTTCATGCTTTGAAAAACTTCCTCATGTAAAAAAACCTGAAATCTAATGTTTGGTAGGCTTCCTAGCAGGACACCAACAGAGTAAGAAAACCTGGACTTAGCCTGTGTTATTGTATACAGCAAGAATTCTTTTAAAATCAGGAACCCATCGGTATTTCTCAGATTTATTACCATCTGGTCGTGGTTATTTACTGTTTTGAGTCTGTTACAAATCTAAATAAAGTTCTTTCTGGAACCTTCATGTGGGTGGGTCTTTTAGAAACCTTAAAGAGTTCCTCTATGGCATCACTCTGAAGAACCACTCTGGCACCTTTATTTTTAAAAGTGTAGGATCATCTATGGAGTGCTTCTTTCTTTAAAATCTAATTTAACATGGTGCCCACATAATGTATAGACCAGGCATGTCAAACTCACTACCATTGGTGGGCCGCTTCGACTGCCATACGTACGTCAGCGGGCCGCACTGTGACAAATACTAATATACTATTATATAAAGTTACTGTAGCTTTCTATCCTTTAAAGAAAAGCAATTTATTTCCATACAATCTCCGTACAACAGCATACAATTAGGTCCTTATATAGGAGTCTTACAATCTGAGATCTATTTCTTTTGTCCCGACACTTGGCATCTTTTGTTAGTAACCAGTTTGTCAATATCAGACTTTAAATCTTGTGCAGCTGCAACTTTTATGAGGGATGAAAGGTGCTTGACTGAAAGTCTTGAGCGATGTGAGGTTTTGGTAGCTTTCATTAACAAAAACAATTGCTCACAATGGTAAGTGCTTCCATAGACAATACTCTTGATGCCAACTTATGGATCTGCACATACGAGGGTGGCAGGTAAGCATACAAGCCTGGCATGCCAACTTCGCTGTATTTTGCCTTCAGAATAGAATCTGACTGCAGTTCAATCAATTCCATTTGGATATTCTCAGGCGCATTCTCAACGTTGTAAAAGTATGGTGACGTAAACAACGCAAAGTCCTGTTCGTGTGAACTGAAATCACGAAAATGCTCACTGAATTCTTTGCTCAGTAATTCAAGTTGGAAACCAAATCCTCCAAAAATCAAATTTTACTTTATTAAGTTTACTTCAAAGTTTATATTGTAAAATAAGCCAATATGCAAAAAGCCCCCTGACCTACACTAATTTTACAAACTCAAAATCACAAAAATCTGTTAATAAACAACTCACAAACCTCTCGCGTCCACTTCAGATCTTCAGCTGTAGTCTGCACTAACTGTTTGTTACAATACTAACACAAAATTACATAAAACTAGAGCAAAAAAACATGAAATCCATCCTCTACCGCTTCTCCGAGATCGGGTTGCGGGGGCGGCAGCATGAGCAGAGATGCCCAGACATCCCTCTCCCTGGCCACTTCTTCTAGATCTTCCAGAGGAATCCCAAGGCGTTCCCAGGCCAGCCAAGATACATAGTCCCTCCGGCGTGTCCTGGGTCTTCCTCGGGGCCTCCTCCCGGTTAGACGTGTCTGGAACACCTCACCAGGGAGGGGTCCAGGAGGCATCCTGATCAGATGCCTGAGCCACCTCATCTGACTCCTCTCGATGCGGAGGAGCAGCGGCTCTACTCTGAGCCCCTCCCGGATGACTGAGCTCATTGCCCTATCTTTAAGGGAAAGTCCAGACACCCTGTGGAGGAAACTCATTTCAGCTGCTTGTATTCGCAATCTCATTCTTTTGGTCACTACCCACAGCTGATGACCATAGATGAGCGTAGGAATGTAGATCGACCGGTAAATTGAGAGCTTTGCCTTATGGCTCAGCTCCTTTTTCACTACGACAGACTGATGCAGAGCCCGCATCACTGTGGTTGCAGCACTGATCCGCCTGCCGATCTCCCGCTCCATTATGTGAAAATATGTGAGCTATTACTGCTCGTGATGGTCAGTTCTGCCCAGTGGCCAGTTTCAGCAGCCCATGCCAGTAGCGTAGCCTGCCAGGCTGCTGCAGCCTAGCACTTCAGTTGCAAAGTCATGGCTCATTAACTTTGGTCAAGGCTCGTGTGTGGGGCTGGGGGTGTGTTGTGGCATGCCTAGGGTATCAAGGAGCTGACGCCATAGCAGCAACTAAACTAGCAGATGACGTTTCCGGTACCTTAATTCCATGGGAAAATGTGTTTTGTCATAAGGCGGAAGTAAGAAAAGTCAATAAGTAACGCAGAAGATGCAGAATGATTCAATCACAAACAATAGTAATCATTTTGTTCAAGTTTAGTGCTAACTAGGATATGTCATGCGGGCTGCACAGATTTCTGTTTCAGTGCCGTATGTAGCCCGCGGGCTGCATGTTTGACAGGCCTGGCATAGACCTTATAAGCCATTAGCACATATTGATTAGAAAGAAAAATGTCCTTTTTGATATACATGTCATGGCAATATTTGTATGCACAGTATAATTGTCCATATTGTTCTTTTTTTCCCTAGTTAAATATTAGTTAAACTCCGCTGGTACTCAATCTGCAGCTACTGCGCTCTTTCCTCTGTGATTCCTTATTGATGTCATAGCTGATCGGTTCTTGGGGCTTCTTAAATCTCGCAAGTGCACACAAAACGCTCAGCCCATCTTGAGTTAATGAAATAACACTTTGCATTCTTGGAACTAAGGGAGGAAAGGCAGTAAGATGAGATGAGAATTATTCAGTAAATCTCGATTTCCTTGCATGATAAACCAATTATTCCTTTAACGTTATTTAAGTTACTATATTTATCGATCATCATTCACAGAACTTTATTAGTAATCTCTATTTTAACTTCACTCACGGGAAAAATGAGAGACGTCAGTCTGGAGAGCGGCTATCCTACTAGGCGCTTCAGTGGTCTTGTTCACCCTATAGCCTTGCAGAGTAAAGAGCTCCCCATGCATTTGTTGTATATTTTTATTGTTTTCCTTTAAAAAAAACTCAGGTTTTGTTTGGCAGTTATGTTTCCAAAGTGTGCTGCAAGATATTCGACTGCTAAGCCCAAGTGTGCAAAGTCAGTGATGCGGCTTAGTGAGAAAATAAAGGTGTTACATAAACTTGGTGGCCCCTTTCTGCCCGCCAAGCTGGCCAGAGACATCGAGCTTGCCGATCCTATCATCAATCGCAGCCTCAAGTTTAAACGTCAGGTCGCCTCTGCTGTACCTCAATATTCCAAAACCCTTAAGGATCGGTGAAGGACTGAGTGTCGGAGGTGATGCTGAAATATCGCCAGCTACATCGTCTTTCACATCAGCGATTAATGTTGCTTTTATTGCGATTTTATCACACAACTTCACAGAATTGTAGGGAATAACTAGTGAGAAAAATTCTATTTTGTGTACGCAAAAAACATGGGTTATGTCTTGGTAACTGCATTGCAACAGCACTAGGATGAGTCACCAAAAGAATGAGCTGACATGATATCATCAATAGCAGGAGCGCCTATAAAAACGGCAACTCTGTGCAATGCCCTGACCACCTTTGATCGTTCATGCAGAGAATGCTGGCTGGCATTTCATCAAGCTGCTCTGTGGTGTATTTGCATGACATCTTGATGCATGCCCCTGACTTTGACAGAGCCCTAGCCCACCTAAAGGAATTATTTCCCACCATCCAGACCACAGGACCTAAGCTGAACTCAGTGTCACCTGCTATGGAAAGAAACCAAGTTTTTGGGTCATGTGGTCACCACAATGGGGATAGCTACTGACCCTGAGAAGAATGCCAGCATACATGATTGGCCTTGACCCAGTAATGTGCAGGACCTCTTCAGTTCCCTGGGTTTGCCATCTTATTACCAGCAGTTCAAAAGAGAATTTGCGGACACAGCAGGACCACTTCGCGCATTGACCAATGAGGGCAATGAGTACCAGTGGATACCAGAAAACTACAAGAAAGTGAAAACTGTGGTCTGTAAACTAAAGGAGGCTCTTACTGCTACACCTGTTTTAACCTACCCAGATCCAGAGGCACCACATGTCCTGGACACAGACGCCAGTAATCAGGGCATTACATCTTTCCTGTCCCAGGAGGAAGGAGAGACAGAGAGGGTGATCAGCTGCTATAGCAGCTGCCTGAACCGATCAGAAACAAACTATTGTGTAACACGGCAGGAACTCCTGGCAGTGGTCTCCAGTCTGCAGCTTTTCTGTCCATACCTTTACAGGTGCCAGTTTACTTTATGGATGGACCATACCTCACTCACCTGGCTTTTGAATTTTAAAGAGCTGAAGGGTTGGGTGGCAAGGTGGATAAAGGCACTGTAGGAGTATGACTTTGCCATCAAGCACTGAGCTGGAAGCCGACACTCCAATGCCAATGCCCTCTCACAAAGACATTATTTCCCAGAAAACTGCAGCCACTGTGCCAGAGCTGATCAACAACAGGCTACCATTGCTCAATGCTGTGTAATACTATAGACACTGAAAGAGCTGACCACAGTGCACAGCATCGGCACAACTGAATTCCAGAAGGCACCAGTGGTAGGCCCAGAACTGGCTGTATTTTGAGGATAGATAGCAGAGAGACAGTGCATGCCATGGGCTGAAGTAATACCTTACAGGCCCACAATGAAGGCATGGTACTCCCAATGGGGCAATTTGGAGCTCCAGGGTGGACCGCTTTATCAAAAATGGGAAAGTCTGCTTTCAGGATGCCACATTCTACAACTGGGGTACCAAAGTTACCAAGTCCTTCAGGGTGAACACGGACCACCAGGGGTTGGACAGTTTCTAAGGTAATTAGGCAGCTGAGACAACAGTTGCACTGGGCAGGCTGCAGGCAGGACTTTGAGCTGTTCATCTACTGCTGTGATGACTACACTGCATGCAAAGGTCCAAACCCTGATTGCATGCATGTCTCCAGCCTCTACAAGATAGAGCCCCAATGGAGCGAGTGGTTATTGGCATCCTCGGTCCCATCCCTAACACTGACATGGGGAATCACAATGTCCTTGCGGCTATGGACTATTTTACATAGTGGCATACACAATCCTGGATCACAGAGCAGCCACCTGTGTTAAAAGGCTCAATGAGGAAATGTTCTGCCATTTTGGTGCACCTGATGATCTGCGCAGTGACCAGCGTCAAAACTTCCAAGTCTTAACCAATGAAGGAGGTATGTCAGTTTCTCTATATCCACAAGACTCCACTGCACCCTCTTAATTTTATACAATTACTCCAGTTTAGTCCAGTTATTTAAATCACTTGTTAGCCTTGTAGCCCAGCTGGAACTCCTCCACACTGGGAGGGCCAGGGGAGCAAGCATGACCAGAGCATTACCTCCGCCAGGACAACAACATTTATTTATATAGCATATTTTCATACAAATAATGTAGCTCAAAGTGCTTTACATGATGAAGAAAGAGAACAAAAAAACAAAGTAAGAATTAAAATAAGAGAACACTAATTAACATAGAATAACAGTAAGGTCTGATGGCCAGGACAGAAAAAACAAAAAATACTCCAGATGGCTGGAGAAACAATAAAATCTGCAGGGGTTCCAGGCCATGAGACCGCCCAGCCCCCTCTAGGCATTCTACCTAACATAAATGAAACAGTTGTATTTAGGGTCCTCATGGAAGGACTTGATGATAATGGTCATGTAAACTTCCAGCTTTTAATCCATCAATCTAGGAACATGACATTGCTTTGATTAGGTGGTGGTGGCGCAGATTGCCACCACAGAAAACTGGAAAAAGAACAGAAGTGAGAGTAGGGGTTAGTATGGATTATGAATAGTAATGATAATTAATTGAATACACAGAGTATCAGGATTAAACTAAATGAAGTTATGAGAAAGCCATGTTAAAGTAATGTGTTTTTAGCCTTTTTCTATAGTGCTCCACTGTATTAGCCTGGTAAATTCCTATTGGCAGGCTATTCCAGACTTTAGGTGCACTAAAGCAGACAGCAGAAGGCCGCCTCACCACTTCTTTTAAGTTTAGCTCTTGGAATTCTAAGCACTCATTTGAAGATCTAAGGTTACAATTTTTTTTTGTTCTTTATTTCTCCTTATACAATTCCTCGTATTACGAATTTGTTAGTTTTCACATACACCTTGGGGTCAGAGCGCAGGGTCAGCCATTGTACAGCGCCCCTGGAGCAATTGGAGGTTAAGGGCCTTGCTCAAGGGCCCAGCAGAGTAGGATCTCTTTTGGCAGTGACAGGGAATTGAACCGGCAACCTTCGGATACCAGCGCAGATTCTTAGCCTCAAAGCCACCTCTTTGCCCAAATGTAAGGTGTCAGACATTCTGAAATATAAGATGGAGCGAGATTATTTAAGGCTTTGTAAAACATAAGCAGTATTTAAAATTTTATTTTATATTTATTTTAGTATTTTAGGACACTAGATGGCAACCACCCTGGGTTGCAGCGGTGCCTCAGACTCCCACAGGGCTTCATGGTATTTGGAGTTTGGTGCAGCCCTCTTGGGATCCATAGTTTCTACCAGGGAGTGCTGCAGCAGGATCTACTGAGCCCTTATGGGCAGTTCTTCCTCCACACCCGTTAGTGCTGCCAGAAATGAGTCATCAAGCACCTGGAGCACTTCTGGGTGCCTTATAAAAGGAGTCAGCATGCCACCACTCGGGGAGTCAGAGGCTGGAAGAGGAAGATAAAGCTTTCCTGGAGGAGAGAATTAAAGAAAAAGAAACAGAGAAGAAAGAATTGTATTTGTGCTGTGCTTTAGACTGTGGGAAACGGGGAAGGCATTTCCCAAGACGAAAAAGTTAAAATGTGTGTGCCTTGAATTTGTGTCCCACACTTGTCTGTGTTGGGTTAAGCTGGCAGTGCCAGCCTGGGTGGTCCACAGACTTAACTACAGCAGATTATTCAAAAATAATGAATACACATATAATTGCATCTTTTAGACAGGCGCAGAAGTAATTAAATGTAACATACACAGGCTCCCATATATGGCAGGTTTTTATACACTATGCTTTTATGCCCAAAGTCAGTGGACAAACTGTGTAAAATGTATACAATTGCCTAATTTAAGAAATACAATTCATAGAGTGCAGTCTATTGCCTGTCGTATTTTGACATGAGTACATTCTCCAGTCGTGTCCATATGGTATGCTGACATTGTTTTTCGGTGGAGATTTAATTGGCACATTACAGAACTCAACCCCAAAATGAAGCACTTTTGCTGGAACATCTCCTATTTCCACTAGGATGCTACTTGACACTGCACTAAAAATCCCTTTTTTGGTTGTTCATTAACTCTGGGCTTAAACACGTTATGTACGTAATCATCCTAAAATCTACAGTGCATTTGTTAAAAAAATCAAAAGAACCATGCTTGAGTTTCACAACATTAGTTCCAGAAACTAACTTCATACAACTTTTCGCTTCATGATCGTTCAACAGGAGAAAGGACACACTAGGTGTTTAGGGAAGTGTAGGCATCGGTAAATTGACGTCTCGGGAACTGCAGGTCTGACATTGTAGTCAGCAACACAGAGGACTGTACTTTCTCCGGTCCTGTTCAGCCTATATACATCAGACTTCCAATACAACTCGGAATCCTGCCACGTGCAAAAGTTCGCTAACGACACTGCTATCGGGTGCTGCATCAGGAGTGAGCAGGAAGAGGAGCATAGGAACCTAATCAAGGACTTTGTTAAATGGTGCGTCTCAAACCACTTACACCTGAACACCAGAATAACCAAGGAGCTGGTGGTGGATTTTAGGAGGCCCAGGCCCCTCCTGGACCCCGTGATCATCAGAGGTGACTGTGCGCAGAGGGTGAAGACCTATAAATACCTGGGAGTGCAGCTGGATGATAAATTGGGCTGGACTGCCAATACTGATGCTCTATGCAAGAGAGGACAGAGCTGACTACACTTCCTTAGACAGCTGGCGTCTTTCAATATCTGCAATAAGATGCTGCAGATGTTCAATCAGTCGGCTGTGGCGAGTGCCCTCTTCTACTCAGTGGTGTGCTGGGGAGGCAGCATAAAGAGGGACGCCTCACGCCTGGACAAACTGGTGAGGAAAGCAGGCTTTATTGTAGGCATGGAGCTGGACAGTTTGACATATGTGGCAGAGCGACAGGTGCTGAGCAGGCTCCTGTCAATCACGGAGAATCCACTGCATCCACTGAACAGTATCATTTCCAGACAGAGGAGCGGCTTCAGTGACAGATTGCTGTCACCGTCCTGCTCCACTGACAGACTGAGGAGATCGTTCCTCCGACAGACTGAGGAGATCGTTCCTCCCTCACACTATGCGACTCTTCAGTTCCACCCAGGGGGATAAAGGTTAACATTAAACAAAGTTATTGTCTGTTTTACCTGCATTTTTATCACTCTTAAATTTAATATTGTTTTGTATCAGTATGCTGCTGCTGGAGTATGTGAATTTCCCCTTGGGATTAATAAAGTATCTATCTATCTATCTATCTATCTATCTACTGAAGCCAAAGGTTGTCACTACAGTTCCCAGAGTTTTGCTATCGATTATACCAGTTGTTACACTGACCATGAAATAAGTGCTTGGAGCATATGGATTATTATCTTTGGAATGTGTAATGTGTTATTATAAGAGCACCGTTGTATGGAATGGAAATTGAGCACAATATAAATATTGCACCTAATATTTTTTATATCATTGTTTTATCATTTTTGTATTTCAAAGGGCTTTATACCATTTATCATTGTAACTGTTATTTAATTAAGTAGTTCACTTAATTATAACATATTAGTTTTCTTTTTTAATGTAATTAAATTACATAGGATTTTTAAAATGATTTACAGTTTCGCCTAGAAAATCAAAAATGCTCCAACCCGAGCATTGAGGATATGACACGCAGAGCTCTGCCTGGTGCTCCACTGTAAGCACGGCCCGAGTGTATTTTACCAAATGGCTAGTGAGGCAATATCTGCTCAGATATGGACTCAGCGCAGATGCGACGTGCTGACTGAACTACTAATAAATCAGCCGGTGTGCATATATTTGAGACTTGGCTCAAATAACAATATACAGAAATTGTGCTGCAAAATATCGAACTCGGCCCGAATTGCCATAGTTGAACTACAGTCAGCACACTGTGTTTAATCTGGACTCCGCTAAGGTGTGAGGAGCCATGGTTGGGCCGAGAATTACCCAGCCATTTCTTACCCGTATTCGAGCCCGATGCTGGCCTGCGGATATGCTTCGAGTCGGATCGTGGCCGACAGTGCTTGCCTTTTGCCGCACTATTTGGAGACTATCCTGTTTTTATACGCGTCTCGGCAATTGATGACGTAATGGCAGCTCATTTTTTTGGTGACACATCCCTGGCTGATATAGCGCCGTTGCATAGTCCTTGGCTGATTGTTACGAAGCCTTGCGTTCCGATTCGATAAAAAGAGCGCGCAGCTGCACCCCCAACTCTTCCGGAAGTCGATTCTTTTTTCTCCCGCTTGCGAGGCGACAAGCCTGGACACTGTTTCGTAATACAGTGAGCTGAACACTAATGTGTTTAGAGTTTATATTCTTTGCAGTGTGTGTAAATATAAATTAAGTGTTTTTTTCACTTCAAGTTATCGAGAGGTGCCATGTTTTGGGATGGTATCGGTGTTGCATTGTATATTTAAGTTCAATTTTGTTTCATAAAGACCCGTTATATGCGAAAGTTGCATGTGCGTTAATACTAAGACAGCGACACGCTGGTTACTGTTTAAAAAAACGACTACTTATTTAATGTGTGCCATATTTGACCAGCGGTGTGTTTCCAATTTGTTTTTGTGCTCTATGATTTGTTTTTGCATGATGTAATTTGTATTTCAGGGCCACTATATTGGCCTCTGCTAATGTTATTATTTCATTTAGACTTGAATTTCACAACAAATAACTACGTTAATGTAGAGTCAATTGTTAAGTTCCAAATCTACGTGTTAATATTTTATATATTGCGCTTATATATTTAAAATCAAAACTTTTACCAGTATTAATAGTATATTACACTATTGATCTAGTGCTGCCATTTTACATTATATGTAATGCTGTTCGTTTAGTACTATTTCATGTATGTGCATGATGATTTGTGAAGGTTCATTTCCTATCTTTCAGAGAAAACCACACATATACTAAATGTAACATGCATGTTAAGATGAAAGAGATTAATTTCTCAGTTTCATATAGTGTGAACAAGGTGGAAAACAAATAAACTGGCTATCCTGGAATAATTGTTGTGTCTCCTTGTCTCTGACCGGACATCTGCAGTGGTAGTCGGTCCAACTTCCTGATTCAGCAGTGATGTAACTTGTCCAGCGCCATTGCAATATTATAGGAGCCAGCACTGTCACACTAGAGATGGGCGGGGGCTGGACAGATGATTGACAGCAGGGTATTCACATGTGTGTTGAGCTCTGTCTTCTACAAACCCCTGGAATTTTCTCATTATACCTTTCAAGTCAGAGAAGGATCGAAAAACCAGGTGGAGACTCCCACAGCTTTATAAATACAGCATTGTAGATGATAACGGGAGAAAAGGACATGACACGAGAAGCTGAATGACAATCTGGAACACTGAGAGAGTGGGCGTTTGCAAATTTGATTCTGCAAGAAGACTGCTGTAAATTATTTGTTTTAGAATAAACATGCCTGTTACTGGGCTTAACTCTGATTCGGTGTGTGTCTCGGTCTTTTAATCTCAGTATTAATTGAAGCCATTCGTATACCTAGGGGCAATGTTCCCACTTTTTTTTAACTGAGGAGCGGGTGTGAATAATCCATAAATAATAGATGTGCTGGCACTTTTCTTTTACTCCCAACTTCTTCAGTCCCAATACACTACACAAGCTTTTCTCGTGAAATGTTGCCGCGAAGCACCAACAAATGAACAACGAGTTTTCCTGTGAGATACGGGACTCATGCAAACCTGCCATTGATCCAGCATTGTCAAATTGCCATCCGTCTGAAAGCGTGTTTTCTCTGTCATTGATTGAGATTCAATGAGCAAAAGCATATCCTAATCACTTGCAATATACAGTATAACACAACGAACCATTTGCAAACCAGTGATTTCAAAATACTTCTTTAAAGGAATTCCACAATGAAGGTCTGCCTTAGGAGGCAGTGTGATCTCAGCCTGCAGTATTATAAACTGCTTTGGCTTGGCAGTTTTATACAAACCAATCTGTACTATGTACACCCCCACCAATAATATCAAACATTAAATAATAATGTGAAGACTAATAATCCAATAGGATTCATGCAAAACACAGTATACACACAATGTTAATGTAATTCATGGCATACATCACCTAAAAAGGCAAGGCCAAGGTAAAACACTGTTGTGTGTAACAATAGAATAGCCAAAGCAAATTTCTGCTAAGTCAGTGGGTAGTGCTGCTGCCTCGCATTTAGGAGACCCGGGTTCACTTCCCAGGTCCTTACAGTGAGGAGTTTGCATGTTCTCCCTGTGTCAGTGTGGGTTTCCTCCCACAGTTGAAAGACATGCAGGTTAGGTACATTAGTGATCCTAAATTGTCCTTGGTGTGTGTGTGTGCCCTGCAGTGGGCTGGCACCCTGCCCAGGGTTTGTTTCCTGCCTTGCACCCTCTATTGGCTGGGATTGGCTCCAGCAGACCCCTGTAACCCTGTGCTATGATATAGTGGGTTGGATGATGGATGGATAGTGTTACATGACAACCAGTATATTTAGAGAAATAAATCCTATTCACAATGTGCACTTAAAATTGTGCAATTAAAGTAAAAATAGATCTAGTGGAACCTGAATTATCCAGGTTTCCCCTTTTGCAGATGGTGCTTGCTTCTTGAAAAATAGGTTCTTTTATTCCATGCTTCATGCTAGCTCAAAATCAACCTTACTCCATGTACAAACCCCAAAACAGGTAGTGGAGGACAAAACACTGGAACATTAACGAAAAACAACACATCTGTAGCTCTGCTTTTAATCCTGGTTTAAACTGGAACATGCCATTCCATCCATTTCTTCTTTCATGCTGGCATGTCAAGCCAGACTCCTGGATAAAACAGGAAATGCACTGCCTCTCTTTCTAACCACTCATAATGTCGGCCTCCTGGCCTGGTAGGATATCATGACTCCATTGTTGGCATCCATCACATGTGCTATATTTCGTTAATCTCATTTAACACATTCATTGTTCAACACCCCTTGCTATCGAAGCAAATGGGGGCCATCAGGTGATGTGTGGAGAGCCATGTCAGTTCTGGTAAAGTTAACATTCTTAAAAAAGTCAGTTCCAATTTGAAAGATTGTCACTAAATTGTCTAAAATTTGGGGAATAAAGGATAACTCCATGCTCTGCTGCGCTTTAATTCCTTATCCCAGTGTCATTATGATCTAATCTTAATACAGTACTACATTCCTGTGTCTCCCACCCCCATTCTCCTATTCCGTGTCCATCGTCTGCACCAAACTGAAATCTTCTAATGCTCGCATTGGGTCCAAGGTCACAGCTCCTTCTTGCTTTCACATCATTTTGAGTCTATGGCAGAGTGGAGACTGCTTGGGAACCATTTGCCAAGACTAGTGGGTTGTTGTGAAATGAATTTTAACAATTAATAATAAGTGTATTTAACATTTAATTTTAGTGTTTTTAATATTGTGAGGTTTCTAAACTCTTTTGGGACTCCCCCCAATGGGGCGACATGCCGAAGAGTGTCCCAAAGCATGATCACCAAGTCTGTGGAAGACAATGCATCTGTTGCCTGGGCAACTGCAGGCTCACAGTGCTGCAGCCGCTCGCCGCCAAACCAAATCCAAGCTGATCGCAGTCGCACTATAAGCGCTTGTCATCGATGGGTGATGCAAGAAATGCAGGGAACAGTATTACTTGGCTACTAACCTGGCCACAATCCTGCCTGATTACTGTGTCTGTGTATAGGAGAGTGATCGATGCCGTTACAATAAACCATGCTGTTCCTGTTTCGAGCTGAATAAAGCTGGTTTTGCTAAAGTACTGAGACTCAGTCTTGTGTCAGAGAGAGTTGCTAATGTATGATAACCTTCATCCTTCCATTAAAAGTAAATACTGGAATAGGCTAACCTTAAAAATAGAACAGTGCTTAATGTTACCAAAACTGGAAACCAACATTGATAATAATGAGCCTGTATAACTTAAAGGCACTCAACCGTCACAATTGACTTTAAGTTATTTTCCTCTTTTTGACCTATATATATATATATATATATATATATATATATATATATATATATATATATATATATATATATATATATATATATATATATATATATATATAGTTATTTTTCTCTTTTTATAATCTGGATTCATTGCAACTGTATAACTTTTGTAAATTAAAAATACATAATTTTAGTTTTTCTCATTTGTATTCCTTATCAAACCATGCTACTATTCTTACATTAAAAAAATATTAAATAGCATTTGATGTACCTAAGAAAATTAAAAGGCATACCCAACTACACAAAAACTGTTTGCAATCACTTATTAAAATCCCATGTACAATATTAGGGACAGGGGTGGGTGTTAAAAATACCACTTTTAGTTGTGCCTAGTAAGAGTTCTGTAATTGACAATTTAAGACAGAAAGAAAATGGGGGTACTTCCAAATATTTAAATTCCTGGAGGTTGAAAACCTCTGACCTAGAGATATCACGTGACCTTTAATCACAGATGTCTCAATCGTCTGCTTTAGTTAAGCATTTGCTTTGATTATTAAGTCTACAATTTTATAAAATCATGTAATGTGACTACTGTTAGTAATGACTGGGATCCAAGATCAGTCTCCATGTCATAGCACTGACTTTTTATTAGTGGGGTCCTGACCAAATGGTACAACATTTTTTTTTGGGCCTTGATATAAAGTTTGTGAACCACTGATATATGCTTTTGCATTAACGATGGCTGAAAAAGAAGAAATTTGTGATGCTTGCTTTTAATTTAAAACTCTCAATTCAAAGAATAAATTTGTGGTTACTGCACTTGTAAACTTAGTGTGAACAAATTTAAATAACTACAGAGGCACAGCGTCCTAGGCTTATAACATAAGAGCACAACATGCATGATGTCTTTGTTGAAAGCACTAATAGCACGCAGCAAACTCTGTGTCAGACTATAATCCATGAAGGCACAACTCAACTTGTGTCCAAGAATAAAAAATATTCTATAACATTAACTACTGCTATTTATTACAAAATGGATTGCATCAGACTGCAGACCTCTGCATACAGGCGAAGATACACCGGTGAGAGAAATCATTCAGCAAGGTCTGAGAGTTCTTACACATTACCTTCACATGGGACAAAAGTGTCACAAATCAAGAATATATATAAAAGGTACATATGTTCACAGTTTGAGCAGCTAATAAGTTGTAGAGCATTCACATTCTCATGGGTCTACTGGACATCTCTGGACCACCTTGGTTAAACATGCGATTAATAGCAACTAATACAGAGATATTTTGAGATTGAATGTAATAAAAAAATTACTTTTTGACAGCTCTAATGTATATGTTACACATATTAGGGTCTATGATGGACTGGGATTGGTCCTGCCTTGCACTGTGTGCTTGCTGGGTTGAGCACCAACTCCCTGCGACCCTGCTTAGGATTAAGTGGATTCAGAAGATGGTATGATGTTGTGTATTTCTGTATACGCAGTATATATATATATATATATATATATATATATATATATATATATATATATATAGTGGAACGAGCCTCGGACACAGACAGGAAGACATGGTAAATTCACCACCACACATTTATTTACTACTATATTTACAATTAAAGTACACCACAACCCCCCCCCAAAAGTACAGGCCAACACCACACTATGCCTCTTCTTCAGGCCGCCTCCTTCTTTCTCCTCCAGACCTTGTCCTCTTCCACCCGACTCTAGCCCCAGTGTGGCAGAAGTGCCGGCTGCATCCCCAGCAAGCACTCCGGGTGTCCCTGCTCTTCTTCCCCAAAGCACTTCCAGGCGTGGCGGAAGTGCTGACGTCCAGGGTCCCCAAGGCATTGTAGCGCCCCCTAGTGGTGACCACGGGCCCCTACAGGGTTGAGCTTCAAAGCCCTGCACCCGTGGCCACCAAAGCAACCAGGGCGGTTGCCCCCTCATGTTCTGAGGGAGGCGTAAGCCCTGCTCCAGTCCTCCAAGGCATCCCAGCTGGGTCGCCCCCGCCATCTACAACAAAATATCTATATACAGTGTATATATATATATATATATATATATATATATATATATATATATAAACTGCTCAAAAAAATTAAAGGGGCACTTTGAAAATACATCGGATCTCAATGGGAAAAAAATCTTGCTGGATATCTATACTATGGACTGGGTAATGTGTTAGGAGCCAAAGGATTCCAAAATGTTTGATGGAAATGAAAATTATCAACCTACAGAAGGCTGAATTCAAAGACACCCCAAAAATCAAAGTGAAAAAATGATGCGGCATGCCAGTTCATTTTGCCGAAATTTAATTGCAGCAACTCAAAATTGTACTCAGAAGTTTGTGTGGCCCCTATATGCTTGTATATATGCCTGACCACTTCGGGGCATGCTCCTAATGAGATGACAGATGGTGTCCTGGAGGATATCCTACCAGATCTGGACCAGGGCACCACTGAGGTCCTGGACAGTCTGAGGTGCAACCTGGCGGTGTCGGTTGCACCGAAACATAATGTCACAGAGGTGTTCTATTGGATTTAGGTCAGTTGAGTGTGGGGGCCAGTCAATGGTATCAATTTCATCATCCTCCAGGAACTGCCTGCATACTCTCACCACATGAGGCCGGGCATTGTCATGCACCAAGAGGAACCCAGGACCCACTGCACCAGCATAGGGTCTGACAAGGGGTCAAAGGATTTCATCCCAATACTTAATGGCAGTCAAGGTGCCATTGTCTAGCCTGTAGAGGTCTCTGCGTCCCCCCATGGATATGCCTTCCCAGACTATCCCTGACCCACCACTAAACTGGTCATGCTGAACGATGTTACAGGCAGCATAATGTTCTCCACGGCTTCCCTAGACCCATTCATGTCTGTCACATGTGCTCAGTCTGATTGTTTGGTCAGAGACATTCACACCAGTGGCCTGCTGAAGGTCATTTTGTAGGGCTCTGACAGTTCTCATTCTGTTCCTCCTTGCCCAGAGGAGCAGATGCCGGTCCTGGTGATGGGTTAAGGACCTTATATGACCCTGTCCAGCTCCCCTGGAGTAACTGCCTGTCTCCTGGAATCTCCTCCATGCCCTTGAGACTGTGCAGGGAGACACAGCAAACCTTCTGGCAATGACACGTATTGATGTGCCATCCTGGAGAAGTTGGACTACCAGTGCAACCTCTGTAGGGTCCAGATATCGCCTCATGCTACCAGTAGTGACACTGACCGTATCCAAATGCAAAATTAGTGAAAAAACAGTCAGAAAAGATGAATGTTAAACCATTGCTGTTTTGGGGGTTGTCTCATTGTTGCCCCTCTAATGCACATGTTCTTAATTTCACTAACACCAAAGCAGCTGAAACTGATTAAGAACCCCCTTTGCTATTTAACTGACCAGATCAATATCGCAGATGCTTCATTGACTTGATGCTACACTCTGATTAAAAAGAGTGTAATTTAATTTTTTTGAGCAGTATATATAAATATATATATATATATATATATACAGTATATATACTGTATAAACACACACACACACACACACACAGTTTCTTTCTGTAGATCCATTTTCTGATGCTTATGTGGGTCCAGGTTGTGGAGGCAGTAGTCTAAGCAATGATGCCCAGACGTCCCTTTTCCTTTTACCAATTAAAGTATAATCATTGATTGAGTGGATGTGCTGTTCAGGAGATCTACAAGACACAGAAACCTGACCTAGTCCACCATGAATGTTGTACACTTCAGTCAGAACCCAATGTAAGCTGCTATTGTGAAAAATCAATTCAATGAAGCCCTGATGATTACAAATGGAGTATTAGAAAAAATCAAATCACTGCTTGTTTTGCAAAATATGCAAACTTTAACTGACATCTTCCAAAGCTTATAAAACCGTTTATTACTTATCAAACCTACATATAGGTTATAGGGATAGAGTCTGTCTGGCAACATTCAACATAAGCCCCTGACCCCAAATGTGGCACCATTCCATCTTAGGGCACACTCATGTACACTGCCAAACTCATTCACTGTGCTTATAACCAAAGAGGTTAAGCATGCTTATTTACTTGTTACATGCTTTCAGGAAACAAGCTAAAAGTCAAGTATGGCAGTATAGTATGGCAGTAATATGCCAAGAAAGATATGGATGTGAGTGAGTAGGTCAGAAAAGACATACTTGGCATGAAAGGTAAGCTTCATCAGTCAAAATGCTGTCTGTTTTACAAATAAGTTCATGTTTACACTACTAAGAAATGCTGCTCTGGGGCTGCTTTTATTTTTGATTATTTTTCCATAAAAATAACTATTTGTTTTTTCATTTAGTTATTATTGATTATAGTATGTTATTAAAGGTAAAAAAAAAGTTTTCTGTTGATTTCAGCTTTCACAATAACAAAAGTTGAAATATAAAGGAGGGTGTATAGACTTTTCGTATCCACAGTAGGTCTTCTTTTTTAATGAATTCAGGTGACAAACTCTGCTGCACTGTAATATGTTTTCCACATTAACAGTGTGGCACCCGGCCGGGACGCCCAGGAGGACCAGAGGAGGGCTTGTACCTCCTCCAGACCATGAGGGGTGTCCGTCCTGGTTACGCTGGTGGCCTCGGGTAGAGGGCATGGAAGCCCAACCCTGTAGGGGCCGTGGTCACTGCAAGGCGGGGCCCCACTTCCAGACCATCATCTGCCACATCCAGCCGAGGCAGGAGCCCGGCCGGGACGCCCAGGAGGACCGGAGGAGGGCCTGTACCTCCGCCAGACCACGAGGGGGTGTTCCGCCCTGGTTATGTTGGTGGCCTCGGGTAAGGGGCATGGAAGCCCAGCCCTGTAGGGGCCTGTGGCCACGGCCAGGCGGCGCCCCGCTGCCTAAATATCCCGAGAGCCCAGCACTTCCGCCACACCAGGAAGTGCTGGGGGGAAGACTTTGGGAGACACACGGAGAGCTGCCGGGAGGACAGCCGGCACTTCCGCCACGCTGGGGCGTGGCCAAGGGAGGAATGCCGGGAACACCTGGTGCTCATCCGGGAGCTGTATATAAGGGGCCGCCTCCCTCCAGTCATTAGTGGATGTCAGGTGGAAGAGGAGAGAGCTGGAGAGAGGACGGGGGGGCGGAGAGAGAGAGGCACTGGAAGAGTGAGGCCTGGACTTTGGGGAATCGGTGCAAGAGGCACTGGGGTTTGTGGTGCACGTGACTTTTGTAAATAATTAATTGTAAATAAACAGTGTGTGGTGGAACTATGTTGTCCGTCTGTCTGTGTCCGGGCCAGCGTTCACAACAGGTAAATAAATGCATTACTGGTGAGAATTTTCATTATTTATGACAAAATTACCTTCTCCAGAAAAATACTGAACCAAAGGTTTGATGAGATTGAAAATTGCAGCTCATTTGAAGAAAGGGTCCAAATGAATTAATTTTACACTATAAGTTATTACCTTGCTATGATGGAAGATATCATGGAGGGAACATAAATGAAATAAAGGTAGATCTGTCTCAAAGCACGTGTTTAGGTAAGCTTTGAACTGCAATTTACACAACCCTCCTGTTTTTTTTTTTTTTTTTTCTGCATTGGCACCTTACTCTTATGTTGTGTATTGTCACACTCACACTTCCCTTTGAGCTACAATTCAAAGCACCACCTGTTCCATTTAATAGCTACTCCACCACTAAAATGACAAGTTTAGACTGTAATTGTCACCTCTATGCGTTAAATAAGTAACACTTTAATTGTGTCAAAGGATTTAAAATGTTTCGGAGAGTGTTAAATCTCTCATTTGCAAGTAACAAGTGAAAAATAGAATTTTTTTAAATATGTCATTGGTTTATGTTCTTTAATTGCATTTACAAAACTTTAAGAGCTACTTCCACAGCCTACAGAATTAAGAAGATGAATATAATGAAACTCCAGGAAACAGGCAACACAAATGAAAGAATGAATAATGTGACTGCAGTAAAAATTCTCAAAATAGCTACTTTTCCAATTTATTTATGAGTATATCATATTATGCACATATTAAATTACTTTCTAATATTAATGTCCAATAAAAATAAATATGCAAACTTTAACTGACATCTTCCAAAGCTTATAAAACCGTTTATTACTTATCAAACCTACATATAGGTTATAGGGATAGAGTCTGTCTGGCAACATTGAACATAAGCCCCTGACCCCAAATGTGGCACCATTCCATCTTAGGGCACACTCATGTACACTGCCAAACTCATTCACTGTGCTTATAACCAAAGAGGTTAAGCAGCTTACTGTGGGACTGAAAATTATTTAACAGTCTACTGACCTCTCTTTTTTGGTGCCAATATGTAAATAGCTATGTCTCCTCAATGACTAATATATTACCGTGTGGTGCAGCAATCTCACATTTCAGTGTGAACATGTTTAAATACTTAATTATACAGTGAGTGTCTGATTGTGAGCAAGAGTGAGTCTACAAACTAGTCCAATTAGGCAGAAAAATCTGCTTCAGGCAATTTGAAACAGTACATAAAGTCACGTTTAATGAGCTCATCAATACTGACACCACAACTGAGTCAGACTGGGCACTGGAAGAGAAGATAATTAAATCACTAACATCTTTTCATCCTTCTTCAATTTTTAATGTAGCTTGGCATGCATATTGTATCGATATTGGCCTTCAAACCCTGAGGTTGTGGGTTCAAATCCTGCTGCTGACACTGTGTGACCCTGACTAAGTTACTTGATCTGCCTGTGCTGCAATTGGAAAACCAAATATGCTCACACATAAACTATTCTCTTCAATCTTTTACTTATCCAATTTTACTACCAATCCCTACTCCGTTAGTTCTCTGTGCAGAAGATTCACAACCTTCCCCCGGAAGGCAATAGTCAAAATTCATAATCAGCTGGAATAGAATCCTGCACCTGAAAGAGAGATGGCATCCTCTGCTGTGTTAGCCCTAATCCTCTATAGATGGTCCTTCTTCACTCTATTCTCTGAAGCACCATCAGCACACAATCTCACCTCCTCCTCTCTTCTCTCAACTGACCTCCCAT
Source organism: Polypterus senegalus (assembly GCF_016835505.1). NCBI lineage: Eukaryota > Metazoa > Chordata > Cladistia > Polypteriformes > Polypteridae > Polypterus > Polypterus senegalus. The sequence continues at coordinate 65,350,916 of NC_053161.1, forward strand.
CCATCCCTTTCTCTGTGTACTAGTCTGTACCAACCTGTCAGGAAGCAGGTATTTCACTCTTTGGCTTTACAAGCCTACTCTTGAATATGCTGAGCTTTATAACTCCAAACCTATATATTCCTGTCATGTTCTCATTACGATTCCTTTATAGAAAGTGCTTCAGTGTTTATCACAGCCATAAGAGGTATATAAGTGTTGTTGACATTATCTAATTTAAGTGCCACAGCAGAACTTGTCTGGACTTTGTTTAAATGAGGAGAGAGGTAAACAATATGTAAAAGATACTCTGAAAAACACATAAATAAATAAAAAATATTGATTTGGGAAAATTCTTGCATTTCAATGTTTATTCTGTCCTTACTATATTTAACAAATGACTTCTGCTTTTATTCCATAGATAGATATGCATGAACACAATTTCCTTGGTATAAAATACACGGCAAGCTCTCCACCATGGATGGATACCTTATTTTGGATGACTAAATGCTCGTCCAGCTCAACCTTATCTACAGTCCAACCAAGCATTCACTGTACTTTGACCTGTCTATCATCTTGGGCACAATGACAATATCTGGAAGATCTTCAAGGTGTTATAATTGATTATAACCTTACATTTACCCAGAGCATTGCATTAGTTATCTACTAATGTAGATTCCTTACTACAACACCCAGATGATCTACCTAATCAAAACATTGATAAAAAAATAACTATTGCAACTGTATTATTTAAGGATCCCTAAGATGTGCCATCAGATTACTTCAGGCTTCTAAAGAGGAAGACAGGAAGTGAAGTCAGAGGTGTCGGGCTCATAAGGGTCTTCCTCCATAGGCTCGGACCCAGAAGTGACATCAGCAGGGCCAGATGGAATCTCCCATGGATGGTCTGCAGGCCAAGGAGAAAAAGAATCAGTGCGCTCTTCCACATCCCGGTCTGGCTCGGAATTGCCCCAAATGTGCACGTGAGTGACACTATCAAAAATCACTGCACACAGGGTAATTTTATAAAGCCTGGAAACCACCAAATATTATCCAATTGTATTATAGAGTGATCAAACTCATCCAAGTAACTATCAGCTAGTACATTTACCATGAATCACAGTAAAATAATAAAAGCAGTTATTAAGGAAAACATCAAGCATCATTTATTAAGAACAAATGTACAGTATTAATGAACAGTAACTAAGGGTTTAGATATAGCAGATAATGCTTCACTAATATGCTAGAATTCTGTGAGGAACCAAAATTAACCAAGATTATGAAAAAACAATTCCTTTGTTATTCAGCAAAACAGTTATACAGTATATGGGCTGTTGGAATGGAAAGTGCATGCAGAAAAGAAGCAATGTGTTTTTCCTTATAGTTATGATAGTTCTTCCGCAAGCAGCAGTGACAGCATTATAAGTTTCTAGTACTAGTGACAGTGAATTATATGGCGGTGATTATTTTGTATGAACAGCAAACTCTGATGCCACTTCTGAATGTGGTAGAACAATAGCACTGGGCAGCTTTCAAAGCTGCAGTTCGCTGATCTCAAGGATGCAAGACTGATATATCACATGCAGAGTATTCTATATAGAATTTCAGTTCATTTATAATTGACCTGTCAGTTATGAGTGAACCCAACAGATATGCAACGAAACTCTTTCAGCATAACCTATTAAATCCTAGTTTAGTAGTAGGTTGTCTTACCATGTTAGCCATTATGGATGCAATGAGAAGTTAGGCAAAATGAAGGGGCCAGACTATGATTCAAGCCCAGGGTGTCCTCCCTCCAAAGTCTTCCTCTGCCTCCAAGGAAAGACTGAAGGAGCTGAACCTTTTCAGTGTAAGTACATGGAGATTAATAGGTGATGTGAATAAAAGTTATTAAAGGAGTTAGTACAGTGGACACCAACTGTTACTTTAAAAAGAATTACTCAACAAGAACACTGGGACACATTTTCAGACTTATTGTAAGTAGGTTTTGCACAAACATTATAAACTTTTCCTTCACATAACAAACTATAGACACATTGGATATTTTAGTAAGAAGTGTGTCAAGGGGTAGCAGAAACCCTCAAAACTCAAATAAATGTTATTTAGAATTAATTAGGTGAATGGGATTGGTGTACTTGTTGGACCTGCTCTAATCAAAAATGTTCTAATGTCTGAGTACATGGAAAATGAAATAGAATACAGTACTACATACTGAAACTTAATCCAATTAGGGATTGTGACATGGTGAACCCTACTCTTGGCAGAATCATCACAGCAGGGCACACTCATTTGCTCATTCACCCACACTTTCTGATGCAAGCCCAATTTAAAATCACAAAAAACTAGCATTCATACATTTGGTAAGTTAGAGAACATTGGAACTTATTAGGGTTAATTGTCAACTCTAAATTAGCCTGAGATGAGTGACTGTGGCTGTACATGACTGTGACTGGCATCTCATTTTGTGCTGGGTCTTGCCTTGTCCCCAGTGCTACTGGGATTGGCTGTCAGGTTCCCATATGACTGCATTAGAAGAAATGTGATTTGAAAATGAAGGAAGGAAGAAAGGAAGGAAGGATGAACAGCAGATTAATTCTGATCATCCTTTGGCCTGGCCTTCATGAGCTAGAGGAGGAGGCACTGTTAATGTGTGGAGAATTTGTAGCCTATGGGTATTATTAGCATTAAGGCAGTAAAGAAATCAAAGTTAATGGAATGCTGCAAGCAGTCACAAGTGCAGGATACATCAAATAATGGCTTTGTACAGCTGGTAAGGAAAGCGATGGGAAACCACTGTAGCTCAAATACTTCATAAGAAAAAAAAAAGCCATGGAAATCACAAATACATCAAGTACTTCTAACAACATAAACAGGATTGAAAAGAATGCTTTCTTTTCAGTAAGAAAATAATGAAAATGTATACATAGTTACAGCAGCAGAGGTATGCACCAGCTGAAGCTTTAAAATCAGCAGAAGTGTGAATCACCAAAGTAGCAAGGCAAGAATATTGTGAAGATACAATATACTGAAAGATACACCAAATGAGATTATTGCTGTAGCCCTGATGGAAGCATTTCTGAAGTGAAAGAAAATCAAAAGATGATAGTTGAAGAAAAGAATACACATCATTGGAGTAACTGGAACAGGATTCCAAAAGGGTTCAAGACTAATTCGAGAAATGTTCACAGTTCAAGCAACACATACACACGATGAGCTATATTATTTTGGAAGGAGACCTGATAGCCTCTGAATATTTGCAATGTATTAAAGTAACGGAACAACAAATAACAGAGGTGGATGCTTTATGGACCATATACTTGGTCTGCTGCCTTAGTGTATTAAGCACACTCATCACAGATTACCTGTAAGTCTAGACTCTTCACTGTTTTTAGCACCTATTAGTAGGATACATCCATTTAAAGTTACCATACTAATCTAAACTGCAGGCTGTTTTGTTTGAATTAATTTTTCAAAACACTAATACAATTTGCACAGTTATGATGGTTCAGTGTGCATGGTGGCTCATTGGATAGGTTGCTACCAAGGGTTCAGCACTAACATACATTATAATCTAAAGGTCGGTATCAGTATACCTTTAGTAGCTGCAAAATATACACCTTTAACTGTTTGGTGGCCCAATTCTGCATTCTGCCTCCAGCACTTTTTTTTTCACTCTCCTGTCCCAGGAAAGTAAAGAGAGGCAGTCTTTTGAGAATTATTCATGACTCCTAACTTTGGAGAACTTATTGATGGCAGAAAACATACCCTGCTGCTTCACTGCCTAGGCACTGAAAGTCATACTCTCTTACCACATAGCAACCAGAAAAGCTGCAAACATAGCTACATCTACACAATCTTAGGCTTTTTACAGCTTTTATGAAGTACGACCTATAATAGCAAAATCTTTATGCAACAATTAATAAACCTAAAATATCAAATACCTTAAACCTTTTGGATTGTGAGTTTTATTTTGCATTCTTAAGAAAAATGCCCATTAGAATGACCAAAGGTGTTGGCAATACCATGATAAAAAAGTCGTTTGAGTGTCTGTGTGTTTATCTTGCGAAACTGTGAAAGATTTCTACATTAACTTTTAAAAATGTTGAGCCTATACAACCAATCAAAAGAGGGCATACAATAGAAAGATACTTTGTGTTAAGGTGTAAAATCTGTCTAGGAATTGATGCCAGTTGTTTGCTGTTTTTGCATGAACTTTAAAAACTTCATTCATTCCAAGAACTTTCAACAGCAAACAACAGAACCTCTGATGAAGTCTGCTTCTTGGTGGCTCACATTTTTTGGCAACCTTTTGGACCTATTTTTTTGTTTAACTATCCAAATTGCTCAGGGATGTCTGTGTACTGCATATTTGTAAACTGGGTTCAGGTAAAAAATGTTAACCCTTTTATCACTGCTGGCTGAAATGCAATTGTTCCATCCGTCATCTACAGTACCTCTCTGATAACTGTTCATTTTTCTGCTATCATGAGTAATGAATGTGTTCTTTTTTTTGTATAATTGGATTCCAACATTGCAGTAACTTCTTGCTGGGTTGGAACCATGAACGATACTTGCATATGGTGGCTCACTATGGTTTCAGTTAAGAGATGTTTAATCCCACATTAATAAATTGGTTGGCTCATTGAATAATTAAGTAATTAATACAGAATGTAAATTGAACTTGAGCATATCTGTCGGTTTTTGTGCTGTTCACTCCATTGGAAATGTATTCATTTATAACTCCATTCAGCTGTTTCGGAGTAACACATGTTTTTTGTTGTGTTGGCTCTATGACAACGACTCCCCAGTGAAAGTCTTAAAGTTTCTGAAAAGTTTCCTGAAGCCTGAATTTTGACACCCCCCTTCCCCTTTCCGCTGCTTTCATTGAATCATTGACACAGAATGTAGCCTCCACTATAAGTAGGTCCCAACTTCAAACATTATGCCAAATTCATTATCATTGACTGATTATGACCATTGGCATGATGTGGGTGGTACAGTGGGTAGCGCTGCTGCCTCGCAGTTAGGAGACCCGGGTTCGCTTCCTGAGTCCTCCCTGCGTGGAGTTTGTATGTTCTCCCTGTGTCTGTGTGGGTTTCCTCTCACAGTCCAAAGACATGCAGGTTAGGTGGATTGGCAATTCTAAATTGTCCCGTGTGTGTGTGCCCTGCCCGGGTTTGTTTCCTGCACCCTGGGATTGGCTCCAGCAGACCCCCGTGACCATGTAGTGGGTTGGATAATGGATGGAATGATGTGGTTTTGGTACTTCTGAAAGGCCTTGAAGCCTGGATTTGAAGTTGTATCAACAGTAAGAAGCACATAAAATTTCACGAACTTCTACACATTTTTGACTGATTTTTTGCAATTTGGATTAATAACATCAAACAATGCCAAATGGAGCACTAGCTTTAGTATAGTCGCAATTGATGTAATGTTAGCTAGATTACTGGAAGCTGGACAGATTTAGATTTCTAAACATAATTGCAAGTTTAGCACAAGCTGCTTCTTCATGCTTTCGTTTTTTGTTTTTTTTTTTCTTTACTGTTCCTTGACTGGTTTTGACTTGAAGCCATTCCTGTGCTCAATAATAGACAATTATCACAACAGGTGACTGTCAACGATGTTGAGTTGATGATTCATGAGTTCCCTCCCTCCATCTGTCCTTTAATCTCTATACCCATGCCCAGTGCATGATGGGCATATAGGAAGGGGGTGCTCTGGTCATTGTTAGCATAATGATATTCAGAGCCTCCCAGAGACAACCAATTTCAGAAGATAAAGGGCATTTTCAGGAATCGCAGCACTTACTATCAAACCTGCTCCAGAATGGTTAAAGGGGGCCTGGGCAGTATCTTCCTGACGCAGCAGTCACAACCTTTGGCACTGGAACTGGGTTAATATTTAATGTCCAAATGGTGTAACAGATATAGAATATTCAGCCAACAGAGAAATCTTTTGCTGAACACAAAAACAATTCTAAAATGATGTTGATGAGAATGAAAGTTTCAGCATTCAAACTACCCTTGTTTGTAAATGTGACTCTTAATATATTCAGTTAAATTTTGTAACTATAAATAATGGAGGAATTCACAGTGTGCCATTTGTGGAAAAATGTTAGCTAATAATACAATTCCATTTACATGTGGAACATAAAGAAATTAATTTGAAGCCTAAAGCATTACTTGAAACAAGCCAATTGATTTTAAAGGCTACCAGGAAGAGATCTTCAATATGTCATACAGACATATGAATTCTTCCAGGCTTCTTATAAAATCTCACTTTGAATATTTAAGAGTAAGAAATGCATAAATGGTGAGAACCTGGTAAAATATTATATTGAGCTGGGAACAAAAAAAGTGATTCTGGTGTCAGTTTCAAATTATACTGTGGTTCAACAAATGTTAAGTCCTGGCTCCTAACATGGAATATGAGTTCATTAAACAACTTAAATTACTAAAGTATTTTTTTCTTTGCTACTAGATGGAAGTACACATTTTCCAAATATTGTTATTCTGAGGGTATATTGAGGTTGATTTGAGGAAAGCTTTCTTTTTTCTGATTCATCCATCCATCCATCCATTATCCAACCCACTATATCATGATTACAGGGTCACGGGGGTCTGCTGGAGCCAATCCCTGCCAACAGAGGGCGCAAGGCAGGAACAAACCCCAGGCAGGGGGCCAGCCCACCACAGTTTTTCTGATTCATTAACAGCAAAAACAACTAATGCTGAACTCTTCAGAATTTTAAGTTACTACACTGTTTTTGAAATTCTGTGTAGGCTTATTTTCTGAGAGTGCTATTACAATGACTGGGCACAATTTGGGAGTTGTTACCCTGATGAAAACAACTGTGTCAGATTGTAAATGGAAATGGCAAAGTTTGAACAAATTTCTTGAACCTAACTCCTGAAAGTATGTAACACTCATAAGAACTAGAAGCTATGTGAAAGAAGAAAGCTTTAAATTCAAAATTATTCATTGCAATATGTGATGATATGGGATCAGATCACAACAGCTTCTGTTGCATGCTGATGTACGTTGGTTATCAAAAGGAAAAGTTCTATCAAGAGTATTTAAGTTACACCACAAACTTCAGTAGTTTTCGAAGATAAACACCAAAGTGGTGACAGCTGTTTAGAAAAAGTAATTGGATAGCCAATCCAACATATTTGGCTGATATGATGCCCACCTTTTATGACCTGAACCCTTCCTTGTAGGAATGGATGGCAGAAATGAAAACTGAAAGCATGGAAGTTCATGCATCAAAATTTGTTATGATGTGTTTTACAAATGAACTAGCCCGCCGTAGCATACGGCGGTGTAAGAATAGGAACGGAAAACGGTGAGAAAGGAATTCAGAAATCAAGAAGAAATAAATACTTCTTAAAAGACACAGTTGTGAATAGGTGTTTCGGTGGTGACGACAGAAAGAGTCGAAAGATGTAACCCTATAAAAAGCCACGTACAACTGACTGTGGCTGAAGACTGGTTGTTAGAATTATTGTGAAGAGTAAACAGCATGTGGGTATGAGGAAGGCCGCGCTTCAGAAATTCGATTACATAAATATAATCAAGAACAACCCCAAAAAGTTGAGACATAGAGACATTGTTGTAGAATGTCTCTAAGTAATTCCTGCAGCTTAATCCAAAAAGCTCGTACTACAATATCAGGTCTGTGCTCCGGTCTTTGGGTATCGGAGAGTGCATGTAGAATTTCCGGCCAAGCAGGATGACATGTGAAAGTGATAAATAAATGAGGCTGTCCGAATTTACCTACTGTGGCCATGGCATCCTGATAGTTTTGTTGCATGTATCTTGGACTTCCTGGAAATGTGGATGGTAATATGATCATTTTGTCTACACGTACGTTATTTTCAGCGTTTGCTTGCAGTGCGTCCGACAGTCCTTTGTATTGCTCCACGTGCAAATCTTGTTGATCTAATCTGAGATAGTTGAGACGCACACCCTCTGTTTTAACATACGCATCAACGACATACTGTTGGAATAGTTTGCCGCTGGAGTGCAAAATACTAAATGTATTCCTCATTGCTAATCTGTACGTGTAAAATTGGCATTAAGTAAGCCTTCTTCGCTTGGCGGTTCTTTTATCAGGAACATGTTGTAAATCTTTGTGCCAGCCAATGTCTCCGTAAGGGAATAAAAGTGGATAAACCATAGGATCGCAATTCATATTGAGCGTGGAAATCTGTTTACAGGAGTTGCCTATGGCAGGCGGTTCGCCATCTTCTCTGACGAAAATCGCTGCAACATTGGTGTGACATGTCGGGGCATTGTATCGTCATAAATCCTGCCTAGGGTTTCCTCGAAAAGCATTCGTACAGATGCTGTTGGACTGGACTAAGCGATTTTATGCATGTGTTTGTATGATTTAGCAAAGAGTTTGATGGTTCTGAGCATGGAATCTAGCTGGAGAACTAAATTTTCACTGCATGTACTGTAGAGTTTGCTTTATTTTGTAACTTATTTTGTACTTGAGAAGCTTGGCAAAAAATGCCGTGTCGGCTGCATGTGGGCAGGACCGGTTTTGAGGTGGAAGCCAGACGATGGTCCTAGCTTCCTAGCTCTGATGGTGTGAATCAGGGTTTTGTAGACAAAGGTTTTCCCTGTTCCTGCAGGACAATCTAAGAGGAAGCATGTTTGTCGCGGATGGGAATCGCTGTATGCAGTGTGTAAACATGTGTTTGGTGAGGTGTTGAGTGCGGGCACATGAACAGGCAGGGCGCATGCCTCGAGAGCAAGGGTGGACGCGGGAGGATGGTTAGAGTTGGCGGGCGGGGCTCTGTCGTGCGTATCCCATGGTCAGGCGACTTAGTCAATTATATATATAGATAACAAGTCATTATCAATTGAGTTGAAAGGAGTCAAATTAAAGCATTAAAAAATATTATCACTTGACATATGATGAATTTGGTTTTTTTTAACAGAAGACTAAATTACCCTTATGAGGATAGATATTAGCGCTGGCTCCTGGTGAAGAACTGAGGATGAGTTTTAAGACTACCTCATCCTTTAGCACTTGTGAAACTAGTTTTTCAGCCATAAATGTTGTTAGGATGAACTTTTGCAATGCTATAGATATTCATTCTCTACTGCAGCTGGTGCTGTACTGTATAAAACCACAATTAGATGAGCTGAAAACGGAGAAGGAGATTTATTCAGTGTAATTTCTTATTGTACTTCTTAATATATTCTTGAAACATACAGTTATTTGCTTGGTGCTTGTCCTTGGGACATTAAGTAAAGAGTTGCAGGCTCACCACATCAGATAACGTGAGAAGCACTGGTCTAAATTAGTTTTGCATTACCTGGCATTCCACAGGCCCAACCTTTTAACTTACTGGACAGTTGTTGCTGAAGCTTCCATTGGACAGGTTAAGACTTCACAGCTTGATGGTGAGATGTACATTCATTACAATAAGTGTTGGACGAATGACAGCATTGGGCAAAAGAGTTCCAACTTGTGCAGCAACAACAAGCATTTTTTAAGGATAGTGATTTACCTAAAAGAGCAAAGTAAAGAGCTCTGTGGGACATGGAATGTCATCTCTCTGAAGGAGAAGTAGCCTGAACTGGTGCGTGAGGTCGAGAGGTTCTGGCTAAATATAATCGGGCTCACCTCAATGCACAGCTTGGACTCTGGAATCAATCTCCTTGAGAGAGGCTGGACTCTCTACCACTCTGGAGTTGCATACTTATTGCCCACAAACTTGGAGCCTTTACATTGGGATTTACCCCAGTGAACGAGAGGGTAGCCTCCCTCCACCTTCGGGTGGGGGGACGGGTCCTGATTGTTGTTTGTGCATATGCGCTGAACAGCAGTTTGGAGTACCCACCATTTTTGGAGTCCCTGGAGGGGGTGCTAGAGGGCATACCTTCTGGGGACTCCCTCGTACTGCTGGGAGACTTCAGTGCTCACGTGGGCAATGACAGTGAGACGTGTGAGGGTGTGATTGGGAGGAATGGCCCCCCCAATCTGAACCTGAGCAGTGTTTTGTTATTGGACTTCTGTGCTCGTCACGGATTGTCCATAACGAACACCATGTTCAAGCATAAGGGTGTTCATATGTGCACTTGGCACCAGGACACCATAGGCCTCAGTTCAATGATCGACTTTGTGGTCGTGTCGTCAGACTTGCAGCCACATGTCTTGGACACTCAGGTGAAGAGAGGGGCAGAGCTGTCAACTGATCACCAGCTGGTGGTGAGTTGCCTCCAACGGTGGGGGAGGATGCCAGTTAGGCTGGGTAGACCCAAACGTGTCGTGAGGGTCTGCTGGGAACGTCTGGCAGAGTCCTCTGTCAGAAGTAGCTTCAACTCCCACCTCCGGCAGAACTTCGACCACGTCCCGAGGGAGGTGGGGGACATTGAGTCCGAATGGGCCATGTTCTGTGCCTCTATTGTTGAGGCGGCTGACCGGAGCTGTGGCCGTAAGGTGGTTGGTACCTGTCGTGGCGGCAATCCCCGAACCCGTTGGTGGACACTGGCAGTGAGGGATGCTGTCAAGCTGAAGAAGGAGTCCTACCGGACCCTTTTATCCTGTGGGACTCTGGAGGCAGCTAATAGGTACCGACAGGCCAAGTGGAATGCGGCGTCAGTAGTTGCTGAGGCAAAAACTCGGGCATGGGAGGAGTTTGGGGAGGCCATGGAGAACGACTTTCGGATGGCTTCGAGGAGATTCTGGTCCACCATCTGGCGTCTCAGGTGGGGGAAGCACTCCAGTGTCAACACTGTATATAGTGGGGATGGTGTGCTGCTGACCTCGACTCGGGACGTTGTGGGTTGGTGGGGGGAGTACTTCAAAGACCTCCTCAATCCCACTAACATGCCTTCCAATGAGGAAGCAGAGCCTGGGGACTCGGAGGTGGGCTCCCCCATCTCTGGGGCTGAGGTCACCGAGGTGGTCAAAAAACTCCTTGGAAGCAGGGCCCCGGGGGTGGATGAGATACGCCCGGAGTTCCTCAAGGCTCTGGATGTTGTAGGACTGTCATGGTCTCTGCAACATCGCATGGACATCGGGGACAGTGCCTCTGGATTGGCAGACTGGGGTGGTGTTCCCCCTCTTTAAAATGGGGGACCGGAGGGTGTGTTCCAACTACAGAGGGATCACACTCCTCAGCCTCCCTGGAAAAGTTTATTCGGGGGTCCTGGAGAGGAGGGTCCGTGAGACAGTCGAACCTTGGAATCAGGAGGAACAGTGTAGTTTTCGTCCTGGTCGCAGAGCAGTGGACCAGCTCTACACCCTTAGCAAGATCCTGGAGGGTGCATGGGAATTTGATTATCCAGTCTACATGTGTTTTGTGGACTTAGAAAAGGCATTCGATCGTGTCCCTCGTGGAATCCTATGGGGGGTGCTCCGGGAGTATGGGGTACCGGACCCACTGATAAAAGATGTTCAGGTCCTGTACAACCAGTGTCAGAGCTTGGTCCATATTGCCGGAAGTAAGTCAAACCCGTTTCCAGTGAGAGTTGGACTCCGCTAGGGCTACCCTTTGTCACCGATTCTGTTCATGACTTTTATGGACTTCCGATTCTGATTCTGATTCCGATTCTCCACAGCCTGGTTGGGAGCTGGGGTGGGCGCTAGGGGGTGCTGCCTGGATTTAACAGCCTGGCTGGGCTGGACGAGTCTTCAGCCCCACCTGGAAGTGTAATTGGGACAAGGTGGTTAAACACCTGAAACACTTCCGGGTGGGCAATAAAAGGGGCCAGCTACAACCACTCGAGAGCCAGAGTCGGGAGGAGGAGGACTAAGCTTGAGGAGGAGTGGAGGTAAAAGAAGAAAGAACTGTGTTGTTGGTCTTTTGTGGTGTTTTGGGACTGTGTTGGGCTGTGGGACATGGGGAACATGCTGATATTAACGATTACATTTTGTAACCTAGGAATCGTAACTAGCTGGGATTTTGTTCTGAGGTCCTTACTTGTGATGATCAACTTTGTATCTTGTTGTGTAACACTTATTCCCAAAAAGTCCACCAGACTGAGGTTTACTCAACTTTTGTAAGTTGCTTTGGATAAAGGCACCAGCTAAACAAATAAATGGAAATGTAAAGTTATTTGGAATAAAAGCTAAAAAATGTCAATGAAGAATGGCATTGTAATTAGATTGCATACATTCAAATTATGGAGAAGGATGGAAAAGATCAGTTGGGTAGATACATCCATCCATTCATCCATTTTCCAACCCATTGAATCTGAACACAGGGTGACGGGGATCTGCTGGAGCCAATCCCAGCCAACAAAGGGCTCAAGGCAGGAACCAATCCCGGGCAGGGCGCCAACCCACCGCAGGACACACGCACCCACACCCACACACCAAGCACACACTAGGGACAATTTAGAATCGCCAATCCACCTAACCTGCATGTCTTTGGACTGTGGGAGGAAACCGGAGTACCCGGAGGAAACCCACGCAGACACGGGGAGAACATGCAAACTCCACGCAGGGAGGACCCGAGAAGCAAACCCAGGTCTCCTAACTACATTATCTAATGAAATGGTGCTTGAAAGTACTGGAGAATTAATAAGCATGCTGGAAACAGTGAGAAGAAAGTTTACACAAAATAGTGCTGTAGGGTAAACTGAAGGAAAGAAATCAAGAACGCCAAGGGGGGACATGTTATAGTATCTGAATGGTGGTAAATCATACCAAGAAATGAAAAGAAGTGTGGAAGATGGAATAAAACAGAGGAACTGGACATCAAAAGCACATAACTAAAGAAGAAGTAAACAAAAGAAATGCTCTATATATCCTATAGACCTACAACTAAGACAAAACAATACAATGGCCTAAGAGACAGAGTCTGATTTTTTATGTACTCATTTAACATGAGACCAGTAATTTATTATGCCAGCCATCTTGCTCTGAGAATATTTACTTACTTTCTTTTCTACTATTAAAGTTTCACTCTGTTAGCCTAGTTCTCTTTGTCATGGATGGGTGTTGACTGGACTTGAACCTAGTTTTGTAAAATTTGACTTTCTGTGTATGAAATGTTGTTTGATTTTAATAAATTTAATAAAATGATAAAAAAGAGATAGAGCTTGATTCTTTATGCACTCATTTAACATGAGACCAGTAATTGATTATGCCAGCCATCTTGCTCTGAGAATAGGGCTACTTAAATTCTGTTTTGTATCTTGTATTTTATCCTGTTTTTTGACACCCATTGCACAATCAACCTACCTGGAAGGGGGTCTTTTTTGTGTTGCCCTCGACAAGATTCTTTCATTTTTTCCTTCAAGGTTTTTAGGAGATTTTTCTTGTCTTATTAGAGAGTCAAGACTGGGGACTATTAGTTAAACCGGAGCTGTTAAAGGCAACTGAGGCATTCTGTAGGTCATTTTCCCACCATAGCATCTTTGTTTTCAGGAACCAATAATTAGGTGTACAATGTTGGCCGTAGGCCTACCGCACAACAGGAATTGTAACCGTTATACAAAATGTGTGACATGCAAAAAAAGAGTGATGAGGTGCAAGGTGAGGTGCATCCAGAAGTTCAGAGGGCACCTTATTGTTACAAAACTGATTTTGACTTATTGATACAGTACATGGAGCGGTGTGCCAGGGAGGTGGATGTGAAGACTGATGGGGTGTGAAGTGCAGCACTCCATCTTCATCGATAACTTACCAAAGTCCAAACTACTAACAGATTTGAAAGATGGTGGCAGTGCTTGTGGTCAACCAATCAGATTTTTTCATCCTCTGAGCCCCACCCATGATAGTTTCTGGTTAAATGAAAAGTACATACCCTGGAATAGGAGCTAAATAAGTACTAGGAACTCCCTACTAGCATTCAAAGTTCCATCCATCCATCCATCCATCCTCTTCTGCTTATACGAGGCCAGGTCGTGGGGGCAGCAGCTTAAGCAGAGATGCCCAGACTTCCCTCTCCCCGGCCACTTCTTCTAGCTCTTTTGGGAGAATCCCGAGGTGTTCCCAGGCCTGCCAGGAGACATAGTCCCTCCAGCGTGTCCTGGGTCTTCCCCGGGGCCTCCTCCCGGTTGGACGTGCCCGGAACACCTCACCAGGAAGGCGTCCAGGAGGTATCCTGATCAGATGCCTGAGCCACCTCATCTGACTCCTCTCTCTACTCTGAGCCCCTCCTAGATGACTGAGCTTCTCACATTATCTTTAAGGGAAAGCCCTGACACCCTGCGGAGGAAACTCATTTCAGCTGCTTGTATTCGCAATCTCGTTCTTTCGATCACTACCCATAGCTCATGACCAGAGGTGAGGGTAGGAACATAGATTGACCGGTAAATTGAGAGCTTTGTCTTACGACTCAGCTCCTTTTTCACCACGACAGACCGATACAGAGCCTGTCGATTTCACGCTCCATTCTTCCCTCACTCGTGAACAAGACCCCGAGATACTTGAACTACTACTCTTGGGGCAGGATCTCGCCTCCAACCCTGAGAGGGCACTCCATCCTTTTCCGGCTGAGGACCATGGTCTCGGATTTGGAGGTGCTGATTCCCATTCCAGCCGCTTTACACTCAGCTGCTAACCAATCTAGAGAGAGCTGAAGAGCACGGCCTGATGAAGTAAACAGGACAACATCATCTGCAAAAAGCAGTGACCCAATCCTGAGTCCACCAGACCAGACCCCCTCAACACCCTGGCTGCACCTAGAAATTCTGTCCACAAAAGTTATGAACAGAATCAGTGACAAAGGGCAGCCCTGGCAGAGTCCAACTCTCACTGGAAACGGGTTTGACTTACTGTCGACAATGCGGACCAAACTCTGACTATCAGGGGGTCCGGTAGCCCATACTCCCGCAGCACCCCCCACAGGATTCCCTGAGGGACACAGTCGAATGCCTTTTCCAAGTCCACAAAACACATGTAGACTGGTTGGGCAAACTCCCATGCACCCTCCAGGACTCTGCTAAAGGTGTAGAGCTGGTCCACTGTTCCACAACCAGGACGAAAACCACACTGTTCCTCCTGAATCCGAGGTTTGACTATCCGACGGACCCTCCTCTTCAGAACCCCCAAATGACTTTTCCAGGGAGGCTGAGGAGTGTGATCCCTCTGTAGTTGGAAACACCCTCCAGTCCCCCTTCTTAAAGAGGGGGATCACTACCCCGGTCTGCCAATCCAGAGGCACTGTCCCCAATGTCCATGCAATATTGCAGAGATGTGTCAACCAAGACAGTCCTACAAAATCCAGAGCCTTGAGGAACTCCGGGCGTTTCTCATCCTCCCCCGGGGCTCTGCCACCAAGGAGTTTTTTGACCACCTTGGTGAAATCAGTCCCAGAGATGGGGGAGCCCACCTCCAAGTCCCCAGGCTTTGCTTCCTCATTGGAAGGCACGTTAGTGGGATTGAGGAGGTCTTGCCCGAGTTTTTGCCTCAGCAACCACCGAAGCCACATTTCGCTTGGCTTGCCGGTACCTATAAGCTGCCTCCAGAGTCCCACAGGACAAAAGGGTCAGGTAGGACTCCTTCTTCAGCTTGATGGCATCCCTCACCGACGGTGTCCACCAACGGGTTCGGGGATTGCCGCCACGGCAGGCACCGACCACCTTACGGCCACAGGTCCGGTCATCCACCTCAACAATAGAGGCACAGAACATGGCCTGTTTGGACTCAATGTCCCCCACCTCCCTCGGGACATGGTCGAAGTTCTGCCGGAGGTGGGTGTTGAAGGTATTTCTGCAGGGGACTCTGCCAGAAGTTCCCAGCAGACCCTCACAACATGTTTGGGCCTACCAGGCCTAACCGGCATCCTCCCCCACCATTGAAGCCAACTCACCATCTGGTGGTGATCAGTTGACAGCTCCGCCCCTCTCTTCACCCGAGTGTCCAAGACATGTGGCCGCAAGTCCGACGACATGACCACAAAGTTGATCATCGAACTGAGGCCTATGGTGTCCTGGTGCCAAGTGTATATATGAACACCCCTCTGCTTGAACATGGTGTTCATTATGGACAATCCATAATGAGCACAGAAGTCCAATAAAAAAACACTGCTCGGGTTCAGATTGGGGGGGGGGGCATTCCTCCCAATCACGCTCTTCCAGGTCTCACTGTCATTGCCCACATGAGAATTGAAGTCTCCCAGCAGTACGAGGGAATCCCCAGAAGGTATGACCTCTAGCACCCCCTCCAGGGACTCCAAAATGGATGGGTACTCCAAACTGCTGTTCGGCGCATTAACACAAACAGCAGTAAGGACCCGTTCCCCCATCCGAAGGTGGAGGGAGGCTACCCTCTCATCCACCGGGGTAAACCCCAATGTATGCCCACACCCGCTCAGAGCCTCTCATCGGGGGCAACTCCAGAATGGTAGAGAGTCCAGCCCCTCTCAAGGAGATTGGTTCCAGAGTTCAAGTTGTGTATTGAGGTGAGCCCGATTATATTTAGCCGGAACCTCTCGACCTCACGCACCAGCTCAGGCTACTTCTCCTTCAGAGAGATGACATTCCACGTCCCAAGAGCCAGCTTCTGTAGCCAAAGATCGAACCTCCAAGATCCCCGCCTTCGGCCACCACCCAACTCACACTGCACCCGACCTCCTTGGCCCCTCCCATAGGTGGTGAGCCCATTGGAAGGGGGACCCACGTTGCCTCTTCGGGCTGTGCCCGGCCGAGCCCCATGGGTGCAGGCCCGGCCACCAGGTGCTCGCCCTCTAGCCCCACCTACAAGCCTGGCTTCAGAGGGGGGCCCCAGCCACCCGCGTCCGGGCGAGGGAAAACGCCATCCAAATGTTTTATTCATCATAGAAGGTCTGCTGAACTGCTCTTTGTCTCATCAAAGCCCCGAACAACAGAGCTCCTAGGATCATTGGGACATGCAAACCCCTCCACCACGATAAGGTGCCGGTTCGAGGAGGGTCATATTCAAAGTTCCTTTACTGGAAATGCTACATAAGTTCATGAGTTTCTATAAAGTCCCAGGTTCCTGAAAAAAGTTAAAAGTGGGAAAGTACTTTTTGTGTGATTTTGGGATTTATAAAAATAAATTGTTAGATTTATTATAAAAGCTTAATAAATTCACAAGTAAAAGTGTACAAAAATGGTTCTATAGCCTGTGTACATGCCCCTAAAAGGCTATGACATAAAAGCATACAACATAATTTACCTAAAATTTCAAATGATAAGAGTAAAATTGGAGGGATTGCAGCCATTGAGGAGGCAGCAAAAATAATTCAAAAAGACCTGGACAACCTTCAGAACTGGGTGAACACCTGGAAAATGCAGTTTAATGTAGAAAAGTGAATGGGGCAAAAGAAACATCAATTATAAATACAAGATGGGAAGCACTGAAATGCAGGAAGCAATGTCTGAAAATGATTTACTGTATGTACAACATGTACAACATTTTCATCAACTAAGCAATGCACAGAAACAATTAAAAAGGCAAAATGAAATGTTAGGTTATGTTATAAAAACTGTTACATTTAAAACAAGGGATGTTATGCTCAAACTAAATAATGTACTAGTAAGACTACATCTGGAGTATTGTGTGCAGTTCTTGTCACCACAGAACAAGAAAGACATAGTGGCAGCACTTGAAGCTGTGCAGAGGAGAGCAACCAAGTGCACCCCAAAACTTATGGACTTGTCCTACTCTGACAGACTCCTAGAATTAAACTTGTTTAAGCCTGGGCAGAGGAGACTGTATGAGAATCAAGTCCAGGCATTTAAAATCCTCAAAGACATTGATAAAGTAGAGTAGATCCAGCAACATTCTTTTGGTGTAAGGGTGAATCGCGTACTCAAGGACTACAGTGGAAATTAAGGGGAAGTGCATTTAAAACTGAAGGCATGAAGCACATCTTTATGCAAAGAGTTGTGGAACTCTGGAACAAACTACACAGAAATGTAGTTGAAGCAGAAACCTTGACAACCTTTAAGTAAAATCTGGAAGGGAAATTGGGACAGCTTAACTATTAGCTAAACAAATGTGCTTGATGGATTGAATATTCTGCTATCATTTGTCAAATTTCTTATGTTCTAATTCAGTTAAAGTAGGCTGTTTCTTTAATACTTATGTGTACTTAAGGTCGGTGTGATTTCGACATGAAATGCTGATTTTCACAGAAATGGGTGTTTTCACAGTGTAAATGCGTTTTAGCCCACTTCACTTTTGGTTTTTGTGTTAAGCACTAAATGAGAATTCCATTGAAGGGGCCCTCTGTAGAAAGGTGCCCTTTGCAATGCCTGTAAAGTAATAAGCTTATTAAATTTTAGTCTAAAATTATTGTCCTTAAAAGTGTGTTTGCATCTCCTACTGTAAAGTGTAACGGGAAGAATGTGAAAGAAAAGTAATTTATAATACAATAATAAAGCAGTCCCTTTAACCACATAAAAATTGTTTTGACTGAAAACATGAATGGATTTTAGGCTGTTGTTTGATAAAAAAATGAGAACGATTTTATTTTACATCATTGAAAACGAAAATGAGAAAGATTTTATTTTACATCGTATAAAATGAGGCAGTTAAGTGTACTTTTTCACACTCTGTATGAGAAAACCTCATTTTTTGAACAAAAGAGGCCCCTTTCTTCTTTTCCGCCCGGCCTTTGTGCTCGAAGCCAGTGGGCGTGGCCTAGACGATGATGTATTTCAAATCGTCTTTATAAATGGGCCGTTGCACCTCCGGCCATCTTGCTGCCATTTTTTGTAAGACGGAGGTGCAGTTCGGAAGAACTGCTGCTGGGGGTGCTGAAGTTGTCCGGGCCACTCGCTCGCGCTTTTGCTAAACAATGGGAGACTGCAGCGTAGAGAAAGAAAAAGTTGTTTTCTCTCGCGCCAACGTGTCTTTGTCAGAGACACAAGCGCTGGAAGATGCCTTTAAGCTGTTTATTCCTTCCTCCAAAGATTTTGCAGCCAATTCTCAAGACGAGATATGGGATTTCCTCTGTAGCTTCAGGCACGAAGGCTTCGCCCCTGTGATTCTCCGAAGCAAAGACGTTTACGGATATTCATCTTGTAGATCGGTGGTGCCCGACAAAAGTTTATCAAGTAGAAGAGTAACTGACACTGCCCAGAGCGGCCCCAAAAAGCGCCCACAGGCAGTCCCGAGCGATAAGAAAAAGAGGAGGAGGAGAAAAGGAGGATTTTTGGGGGTTAGGAGGAAGCGAAGAAAAACTTCCAACTCACCGGAAGCGCACGCGCCCCCGGTGAAGCGCCCGCACCCCGCTGTTCCAGCCCCGGTTTGGACAGGCTCGGTAGCCAGCCACGACCAAAAGGCACTGAACAGGGTGTGGAGGGCGGCGAGCGACAGGTCAACAGCTGTCCGACAGACTGTCCAAGTCAAAGACGTCTCCTCCAAGAGGAGCGCCGCGGCTGCTCGCAATAAAGCCGAAAAGCTGCTCAAGCTCAACCTGTCGCCTGTTCTCAAGTTACGACGTTTGATTTTGCCGAAGTGAGTCTTCGGATTGTGTACTGAATGCAAGGACGAAACATGTTTGCGATGCTGCTCTGATTTGTCTACGTTTGAAGCACTTTACCTGAAGTTTACATGAACTTGATGGATGGTCCCGTGTAGTGGAGCCTTTTTTTCCTTTTCTTGCAATGGAGGGCTTGAGTGGCTGAACAATAATGAAATCCACGAGTGAACTGGGCTGCTTCAGTGTTAACACCTTATGTACTGTGTATATTTTATTCCCCGACACTCCTCGAAGCTTCCACTGCCGTTTAACCGATGACCATCTCACAGCTTGGCCCCCGTATGTGAGGTCGCCAGTTTGCAATTGACTTTATGTGGTGCGGGATAGTTGACCCACCTTATCGCCCGACTGGGGCTTCTTCACAGGTTTATTTATTTGTGTTTGTACTTGTTATTTTAACTTGTCATCTGCCGTTACATTATGTAAAAAAAAATCTAATATATTAAGTTATACTCCAGACATGTTTCGGTTTAGTTTGTATTAATATTTCTCAAGTAAATATCTATCAAGAATTAAAACTAATAGCTTCGAGTTTGCCTAGTTTCCGGTGTAGATTTCTGTTCAGGATACAACAGCGGTAAGGTTCTTGTAGTAAAAAGTTAATTGAAACCCATATACCTCATCTTTGTGTGTCTGTATTAGGATCAAAATAAACGCTGCCAAAGCTTTATTACCAATGGTTTAGTTGGGTTCCGAGTTTTGTTATGTGCGTTTCTTTTCGGAACAGAACAAGTGACTGGGTTGGTGTATGTTCTTGTATAGAAACACCTACGTGGTCCTGGAGTTTAAGCGGAACTTGGAGTTGATTTTGAAACTTCATGCCAGTCGGTTACATCAGTAGTTCCTACAACCGACAGGAAGACTGGGGTGGTTTGGATAAACTGCATTTTACCTTTCTATGCATAAATGCCTCTGGTTGGGTAACCATTGGGTGAATTTATTGTAGAGGGTTTTATTTTTTTTACAGCCGTGAAATCTTTGCTAAAGAATTCTAACTTACAGTAGTGGTGTAAATATGAAAGTATTTGAAAAACAAATATTCCTTTGACTGGGGAAAGAATAAAGGAATTAAGACTTTGGAGATTTAAATGCAAATGCTACACATTTACAAGTTTTTTTTTTTTTTGGTTTTGTTTTCAGACACATGATTAATTTTGCTTTCAGTGTGTGAAGATTTAGTGCCTTTTGCATTTTGAGTGCACATCCTACACATTTTAGCGATTTTATCAGACGAGTTCCAAGTGTTGCTGGACCTTGAGGCTCCTAGTTGGAGTAGTTCAACTGCCACATTCATATCTAAGGACTGCAGCTGTATATTTTACTTATCGGTTTCAGCCACTTGGGAAATGTCATTATGTTGATGATCATCACTGTAATTGGATGTAAGGTGCATGGAAGTTAAGTACACATTTTTAGTGTATCATCACTGTCCTGAAGAATCCGGTTTGAGAACTTTTATGTAGCACATGGGTTACTGGTTTGCCCATTGATATAAAATGTAATTGTTTATCAAGCATGGTTTGGCCTGGGTGGGATCCCCTCCCTGCCTAAGTTCTGTAATATATGCAAAATTGTAAGTTATTATAGTCTGACGTTTTAAGAAATTTAGCTTGCAATAAACTGTCAATATTTTAAAATTTTGTGAAGTTGATTTGTTTCTGAATGTTTACAACTATTTTTACATGCACATGCTTTTTTTTAATACATTGCTTTGTTCACTGCTTTTCAAAAGTACAAGTTTCATTTGAAGGTGATTAATTGACCTGACGTTACAGTATAATTTCCAATTAGGATGTTTGCCTAAAAACACTTGCTATCCAGTTAATTTAAAAATATTGATTGCTGAAAGTTCTTTTGATTCCTGCACGTGGTGGTTCATTGAAAGTTTTAGGTTTCATTTTACTAGAAGGTTCACCTGGGGCTGGCACAGTATATCTGATTTAAAGAATGTATTTAACAACCAAGTAAAATGTAGTTACTATTGGTTTTTACTGTGGATATCAAATATTACCATTACATAATTGCAATGGACTTAAACCTGCAAGATCAATTGCTCTAATCCAGCACTGCTTGTTTACACTTTGAAACTGCAGTGAACCCATTCCTTGTAACCTATCTGCCAAATGTGCAATTTCAGGTCTTCATTCACTTAATATGAGAAATTTGCCTTGTTTAGGGTTAGTAGAAATACTAGTATTGTGCCCATGTAGTTTTATGGGGTTATTGTCATGTATACAATGTAGCATGTGCTAATCAACATCTTGCAACACTCTGGCACCGTGTTTAGGGTATAACAACCTGAAAATTAGAGCTTACTAATGCAATTCACAAGAGGAAATGCCAGCCAAAGTATTACATATCACACCAATCAAATATGTATTTTTGTTGCATATTTTCCATATTTGTAATGGATTCAATAAGGGAAAAAGGGTGTCAATATATAGTTAATGGACTCTGACACTTTAGCATAGTTATTGGCAGTACTGGGTACAAGACTTAACATCAAACGTGGGATGGAACCGTAGGATCCAGGATCTATGTGGTGGTTGTACTACATATTGTGCCATTCTATTCTTCTCCTAAAACTAATCTTGAGACAAAATGTATTAACTGCTTTTAGGCTAGATTTTGTTAAAATGATCTGTGAAGTTTGTGTCATCAAATGCAAGTGTTAATCCCAAAATGCATTTCAAAGAAACAATTAGTTCAAGGCCTCTTTAAATGAAAGGTAAGGCTATGAGTGTGTGATTATCAGTGGCATCCTTGTATTGAGGTAGGTACTAAAAAAAAGTTAGTATGTTATATTGACTGATGTTATATTAAAGTAGGATTTTGGCCCCTGTTAACATTCTGAAGTGGTCTTTTACAAATTTGTAACCATTTTTCTACTACCTTTTGAATTTTCTCAGCTTATGGATACAGCGAGATGTCACTTTATCAGGTGGATGGTGATGTTAACTTGCCCCCTTGAAAAAAGTGGTCAGTGTTCTCTGTGCAGTGGACTGGTGCCATAGCCAGGGATCATTCATGCCTTGCACCCAATGCTTGCTGGGTTAGGCTCCAGCTTCCCCCCAACTCTGCTCAGGAGCCTTTTTAGACGATGGATGTTCTTACCCCAGTCACTATGTTTTACTTCTAGCCTAATGTTGCCGTCTTTGCACTATTTTTGCATGTCTCCCTTCCTGGTGCTTCCATCTGTGTTAACCCCCCTGTCAACAGATGCATTCTTACTCAGCAACTTTAACAAGTACCGTGCCAATGACGTAAAAAGCTGTTTGCGTCATATTGTCAAACGCGCCTTTACAAAGTAGAGGGTGTAGTAGGGGCGACCTGAGGCCACCACAACCCCGCTTACATTATTTTAGATAGGTACGCTTCCAAGTCTTTAATGCTCATCTTTAACCTTTGAGTCTCTGCAAACGTTGCGCCCGCGATAAGAACCTCAATGAGGATCTTTGCTGACATGCCAGTATAAGCTGGCATTACATAATACAAGTAATAACAGTACTTTATGGCTTCTACGGTCTGGGCCCCGTTAGGTACAACGGTCTTGCCCCTCTGACGCTCTTCTAAGTATAGCTACTAAAAGAAATTTTTATTGATAAAATTTTCAGTTTACTTTTCGGCGCCTTCTGGTTTGCAGTAGTGTGTGCACTTTAGTTACCTAGTGTTGTTTTTGTTTACCTAATTTACATTTTTGTATTCTTGTCCCGAGTTGTATTTTTTTATTGTACATTTCGTTAATTTGGTTTGTCAAGACTTGCATTGTCACTACGATGCTACTATATTCGTTAGACAATTTTGTGTAACACGTTTGCTGCTGTTCAGTATTGTCAAAGCGAGCTTGATTGTCATCTCAACCATATACAAGTATACAGATAGACAAAATTGTGAAGCTAAAGGTAAACCGTGTAACCAACATGAAGTGCAAATAAAAAATTAAAACTAAATTACAAATACAATTTAAAATTAAAACACAAGAAAAGACATTGTGCAAAGGCAAGATTGATACAATGGATGGTATTTTGCAATCTAGATCCATAAATATAGTCAATAAATATGTAATATGATTAATAGATATAGAAATTATCAGTTTATAAGACGTGTAAACAATGACAGGTCAAAATGTTTCACAGCAGAAGAATATCGAAGAATGTCAAAGTGCAGTTTGCAAAATACTTAAAGGTCAGTATGAGATTTTCAGTTCCTTTTCTACATGGAATATTATTTGGCACTAGGGACATGTTAGGATTTTGGCCATCTGCAGGGTCATTCACAAGGATGTTAATCTGACCGTTCTGGTAGATGGAGCTGGGTCTCTAGTTTGTTTAGACACCGCCTTCTGAACTAACAGCCAATTTAAGAAAAAATAACGCATGCTGGTGTATGTTGTATTCACTGTTTAATAAGCGTTTCTGTTAATATTTGTCGTAAGGCAATGATTTACAAATCTATCTTGAAGAAACCCATCTTATAATCTACTCAGTTAAGTATGTTGGTTGACACCGTCTTCTTGCAAAGTTTACAGTTTTTAAGTTGAAGTTGTGTCCAACTAAGGAGAGCGCAATAAATGGGTCGATCTGCCGCTGCTATTTCAGCAGTAAGCGCAGTTATCGTATGGTAACGGTAGAGGGCGCTTTTGTACTAAAGATTCCACAACCATCCCCTAATTCATGCTGCTCTGATTTACTTGGTATGCTTAACAGGCTGTAAGAGTTTGTCCTATGTCCAGTCAAGAAGCAAATCATTTTAAATTTAATGACAAAATACGGGTTAATTATGTATTTTATATAGTTCTATTTATTTTAGTTGGTTTCCATAATTTAGAAAATGAGATTTACAATACCAGGTGTAATACATTTTGTTCAAACGTTAGGTTTAGATGGACTGTATTATCCTAGAGGGAAATTTTGCTTGCAGCAGGAAAGTACAATAACACAAGGCATTGTTACAGAGGTCCAATAGATAATCAAAGACAGAACACAACTAATATTATTGCATAACCACAGACTCAAGATCAATACAAAGAAGAATAACTACTTTCAATGGTACAAAAAATAATCCAGAATTTAACATTTAGCAGCATTCCTAAAAACAACACAATCTAGAATGCTTATACCTCTAGGAATAAAAGAGTTCTTAAATCTGTTGCTCTTTACCTCAGGAACTATAAATCTGCAGCCTGATGGCAACAACTGGAATTTAGAGAAAAGAGGATGGCTACTGTCTGACAGGATTGAGTTGGCTTTCTTTCAAACCTGTTTGCAGTGATAGAGGTCTCCTGTGAACCAATAATTTTACTGCAATTTTTTATATTGTTTAGATGATTTATATTCTTATTGTTGAGGTTGTACACCCACAGATAAAAGCAAATGTAACAATGGATTCAATAAAGGACTTTGAAATTTAACGAAACCGTAATGGCACTTTTTTTTAATAAAAAGTGGAAGCCTCTCCAGCAGCTCCATGTGCGACTTTATTTTTCTACCTTTTTTCTCTATTTTTTTCTTTTTTTATTGATCACTCCTATCACTTTCTTTTATGTGAACTCATTCCCTGGACACTTTAACTACTTGGATATGGATTTTGACATGCCGAGGCTCGTCTATTCAAGTTTCTTATTTCTATTGTGAATTTCCCCTTGGAATGAATAAAGTGTCTACTTTATTGCCCTTTTTTTTAAGAGTTGTGCTGTGTTAAGGTCAAAGTTTAGTTTGCTATCGACGATTGTTCCCTGATATTTGTATTGCTCTACCCTTTAATTCAATATGAGACATTGGATGGTGACTAGCTCATGGAATCTGCAAACATATCTTACAGTGGCATGAAAAACTATTTGTCCCCTTCCTGATTTCTTATTCTTTTGCATGTTTGTCACACAAAATGTTTCTGATCATCAAACACATTTAACCATTAGTCAAATATAACACTAGTAAACACAAAATGCATTTTTTAAATGATGGTTTTTATTATTTAGGGAGAAAAAAAATCCAAACCTACATGGCCCAAACTCAGGAACAAATGAGAACAGAAGTAATTGAGATCTATCAGTCTGGTAAAGGTTATAAAGCCATTTCTAAAGCTTTGGGACTCCAGCGAACCACAGTGAGAGCCATTATCCACAAATGGCAAAAACATGGAACAGTGGTGAACCTTCCCAGGAGTGGCCGGCCGACCAAAATTACCCCAAGAGCACAGAGACGACTCATCTGAGAGGTCACAAAAGACCCCAGGACAACGTCTAAAGAACTGCAGGCCTCACTTGCCTCAATTAAGGTCAGTGTTCACGACTCCACCATAAGAAAGAGACTGGGCAAAAACGGCCTGCATGGCAGATTTCCAAGACGCAAACCACTGTTAAGCAAAAAGAACATTAGGGCTCGTCTCAATTTTGCTAAGAAACATCCCAATGATTGCCTAGGCTTTTGGGAAAATACCTTGTGGACTGATGAGACAAAAGTTGAACTTTTTGGAAGGCAAATGTCCCGTTACATCTGGCGTAAAAGGAACACAGCATTTCAGAAAAGAAAATCATACCAACAGTAAAATATGGTGGTGGTAGTGTGATGGTCTGGGGTTGTTTTGCTGCTTCAGGACCTGGAAGGCTTGCTGTGATAGATGGAACCATGAATTCTACTGTCTACCAAAAAATCCTGAAGGAGAATGTCCGGCCATCTGTTCGTCAACTCAAGCTGAAGCGAGCTTGGGTGCTGCAACAGGACAATGACCCAAAACACACCAGCAAATCCACCTCTGAATGGCTGAAGAAAAACAAAATGAAGACTTTGGGGTGGAGTAGTGAAAGTCCTGACCTGAATCCAATTGAGATGCTATGGCATGACCTTAAAAAGGCGGTTCATGCTAGAAAACCCTCAAATAAAGCTGAATTACAACAATTCTGCAAAGATGAGTGGGCCAAAATTCCTCCAGAGCGCTGTAAAAGACTCATTGCAAGTTATCGCAAACGCTTGATTGCAGTTATTGCTGCTAAGGGTGGCCCAACCAATTATTAGGTTCAGGGGGCAATTACTTTTTCACACAGGGCCATGTAGGTTTTCAATTTTTTTTTCTCCCTAAATAATAAAAACCATCATTTAAAAACTGCATTTTGTGTTTACTTGTGTTATATTTGACTAATGGGTAAATGTGTTTGATGATCAGAAACATTTTGTGTGACAAACATGCAAAAGAATAAGAAATCAGGAAGGGGGCAAATAGTTTTTCACACCACTGTATGTCTTGGAAATATCAAGTCATAAATTTGAGTGATCATACCATTGTACAAACACATTGATAATGTTTCCATGACTGTTTTCCTTGTCTTGTAGAAGACTTTACAATGACAATGTCATCTGCAAATTTCAGGATATGTCTTTCTTTGTGTAACCTCCTGTAGCCATTTGTATACAGGATAACCACAAGAGGAGATAAACAACATCCTTGCAGAGTCCCCACAGATGTACTTAGGTTATCAGAGAAACAGCCATTAACACTCACTCTTTGTGTTCTGTTTGTTGAAATGTTCAGAATCCACCCAACCAAGTTAGGATCCAAACAAAATCGATCAATCAGTTTCTCAACTAAAATATGGGACTAGATTGTGTTACAAGCTGACGAAAAGTCTATAAACAGAAATCTTGCATGGTTTTTTGATGCTTCAAAGTGCTCATACAATAAATTCAAAAGTGCTGCTGTGGCATCCCCCACACCCCACTTTGCTCTGTATGCAAATTGGTGAGGATCCAGAAGAGCCTCAGTTTTAAGTACTGTAGTTGTTTCTCAATTAACTTAAAGCATTTCATGATATGAGAAGTTAATGCCACTGGTCTAAAGTCACTTAATGCATTGGGGTGTGGATTCAGTGAGGTTATCAGAAACAAACTTGATGCATTAGGATTAAAAGTAAGGACAAAAGTAAAAAACTTAACTGTTGACTGTAACCTGAATTTTAAATCGCATATTAATCAGATCACTAGGACAGCATTTTTTCACTTAAGAAACATAGGAAAAGTTAGACCTCTTATATCACTGAAAGATGCTGAGAAATTAGTTCACGCGTTTGTTGTCAGTTGACTAGATTACTGTAACGCACTCCTATCAGGACTATCCAAAAAAGATATAAATCATTTGCAACTAGTGCAGAATGCAGCTGCTAGAATCCTAACTGGGAAAAGAAAATCCGAGCACATTTCTCCAGTTTTGATGTCACTACACTGGTTACCTGTGTCATTCAGGATTGACTTTAAAATTCTGCTTATGGTTTATAAAGCCTTAAATAATCTCGCCCCATCTTATATATCGGAATGTTTGACACCTTATATTCCAAATCATAACCTCAGATCCTCAAATGAGTGTCTCCTTAGAATTCCAAGAACAAAACTCAAAAGAAGTGGTGAGGCGGCCTTCTGCTGCTATGCACCAAAAATCTGGAATAGCCTGCAAATAGGAATTCGCCAGGCTGATACAGTAGAGCAATTTAAAACACTGCTGAAAACACATTATTTTAACATGGCCTTTTTATAACTTAATTTAACTTAATCCTGATACTCTATATGTTCAATTCATCATAATAACTATTCATGGTGGCTCTAAAATCCGTACTGACCCCCACTCTCTCTTCTGTTTCTTTTTCCAGTTTCTTTGTGGTGGTGGCGCACCTACTCAAAGCATCATGATGCACCAACATTGATGGACTGAAAGCCAGAAGTCTACGTGACCATCATCATCAAGTCCTTCCATGAGAACCCTAAATACAAAGAGGACTGTTTCACTTATGTTAGGTAGATTGCCCAGAGGGGACTGGGCGGTCTCATGGTCTGGAATCCCTACAGATTTTATTTTTTCTCCAGCCGTCTGGAGTTTTTTTTTTGTTTTTTCTGTCCACCCTGGCCATCGGACCTTACTCTTATTCTATGTTAATTAATGTTGACTTATTTTCTTTTCTTACTGTGTCTCTTATTTTTCTATTCTTCACTATGTAAAGCACTTTGAGCTACTGTTTGTATGAAAATTTGCTATATAAATAAATGTTGTTGTTGTGCAGTTTTTGCCAATGGGATAACAGTTGCCTGTTTCCACATGCTGGACACTTGTAAATTCAAGGACATTTCAAATATGGAGTGAAATACTGGAGAGAGCTCTTCTGCACAGTAACAAAGCAGACGACCACTTATTCCGTAAGGACCCGAGATTTTATTTTATCTTTGTTTGTTAAGGACCATCATTCTAATCAAAGAGCTGACTCCAGTCTATTCTTTTGCTTACTTCGCTCTGAAGCAAAATCCTGTTTTTCACATCTTGAATTGAACTCGTTCATGTTTTGCACCCAAGGATAGTCAATTTTGACCCCTGCCAGTTCAAATCGATTATTGCTTTTTGTAAGAATGCCAGTCATTATCTTCATGCCATTTCATATTGAGCCCAGGTTGTCAGTCCGCGGTTCATTTTCTATCCTGTCCATATACTGTACTTCATACTTTATTTCTTTTTTGCTAAATTCTGTAATTCCTTCTGTTCCGTTAATGTTCCATGTTGAAATGCCCAATTTGTTCGGGTTATCAATTCTTTTAGATCTCTGGTAATCCACGGCTTGCTGTTAGGGTATATCTTGGCTGATTTCGTGGTTATTATGGTGTCGTCGCAGAATTATATATATATATTATTTTACAATGTCTGTCAGTTAATTCATGTCAGCATGGGATTTTTCAAACTCTGATTAGTCGATGCACTCAAAACAGCCGCGCATGCACTCAAAAAGGTCCTCGTCCTTCTGGTTTTTCTCTCTTAAAGACGGGTTTATAGATTGGAATAAGCAGGACACGGCAATAATCTGATGAACCCTCTCGATTCGTAAGCGCCTTTGATGTTCCCGTAACACTGATCAAGCACTCGGTTGTGACGAGCTAGGGCCATATTGGTAAAAATAGCGAAGTGTTTTGTTCAGTGCACACCAGTTAAAGTCACTGGTTAAAGTAAAAGTTTTAAGAGTCGGGAGACAGCGATTCAAGCCTCTGTATCACACTGGAGATGGTGTTAATTGCCACGTTCGCCACTGCCTTTGGGTGAAAGTACACGATCGTCATGAATATCTATGGAAATTCTCAAGACACATAAACGGGGCGCAGCGAAACAGACAGAAGCATCGTTTTACACCATTGCCTTACCGGTGATGGCAGAGTCTCTGTCCAAACGAATTGGTGCATCAAATCCACCAATTTTCACGTAGTCAACGGAATCGTTTCCATTCAGGCAGGTCTCTGTAAATGTCAAAACGCACGCATCTCTGTAATCGGTCTGAAAGCGCGCAGACGCGTGAAGTTCATTCACTTTATTGCGAAGCGATTGAGCATTTCCCATTAGAGCAGTCGTTAAGGGGTGTCGAACACCACGCAGTTTTTCTGTCTCTCTCGAATGCCACCTCTTTACCCCGTTTTCGTCCTTTCCAGGTTACGTGACTATTATAACAAGTTATGATGTTAATAACAGTGCGGAGATTCGCTCAGAAATCGGGTGGTAGATATGTGCCTTCATGTGAGTTCCATTGTAACAGGTGCTCTCTACTGTAGGAAATCCGTGTAGGCTGATTAGGAGGGGTAGCGTGAAGACCCCAGGTTAGAAGAAATTAAATCCAAACTAACTTTCTCTTCTTTTGGCTGCTCCCGTTAGGGTTTGTCACAGCGGATCATCTTCTTCCATATCTTTCTGTCCTCTGCATCTTGCTCTGTGACACCCAGCACCTGTATGTCTCCTATTAGGCCTTCCTCTTTTTCTCTTACCTGGCAGCCCTATCCTTAGCTAGAATAAACATTCTGAATTTGTTTACTTCGCTACCACACTGTTAAGCATTAAAAAATGCACACACACACACACACACACATATATATATATATATATATATATATATATATATATATATATATATCAAATATATATATACTCAGCAAAAAAAGAAACGTCCTTTGACTTTCAACTGTTTTTACTTTCAGTAAACTTAATGTGTAAATATTTGTATGAACACTAAAAGAGTCAACACCATAAGACATAAACTAAAATGTTTCACAATGTGTCCCTGAATGAAGGGAGGCTCAAAATCAAAAGTACCAGTCAGTATCTGGTGTGGCCACCAGCTGCTTGAAGTACTGCAGTGCATCTCCTCCTCATGGACTGGACCAGATTTGTCAGTTCTTGCTGTGAGATGTTACCCCACTCTTCCACCAAGGCACCTGCAAGTTCCTGGACATTTCTAGGGGGAATGGCCCTAGCCCTCACCCTGCAATCCAACAGGTCCCAGACGTGCTCAATTCCTTTGACGATAAACACGAATCCGTCCATCACCCCTGGTGAGACAAAACCGTGACTCATCAGTGAAGAGCACTTTTTGCCACTCCTGTCTGGTCCAGCGAAGGTGGGTTTGTGCCCATAGGCGGAGTTGTTGCTGGTGATGTCTGGTAAGGACCTGCTTTACAACAGGCCTACAAGCCCTCAGTCCAGCCTCTCTCAGCCTATTGCGGACAGTCTGAGCACTGATGGAGGGGTTGTGTGTTCCTGGTGTGACTCGGGCATTTGTTGTGGCCATCCTGTACCTGTCACGCAGGTGTGATATTCGGATGTACCGATCCTGTGCAGGTGTTGTTACACGTGGTCTTCCACTGCGAGGATGATCAGCTGTCCTTCCTGTCTCCATGTAGCGCTGTCTTAGGCGTCTCACAGTGCGGACATGGCAATTTATTGCCCTAGCCACATCAGCAGTCCTCATGCCTCCCTGCAGCATGCCTAATGCACGTTCACGCAGATGAGCAGGGACCCTGGGCATCTTTCTTTGGGTGTTTTCACAGTCGGTAGACAAGTCTCTTTAGTGTCCTGCGTTTTTAGAACTGTGACTTTAAATGCCTACTTTCTGTAAGCTGTTAAGGTCTTAACGACCATTCCACAGGTGCATGTTAATTAATTGATTATGGTTAATTGAACATGCATGGAAAACATTGTTTAAACCCTTTACAATGAAGATCTGTAAAGTTATTTGAATTTTTAAAACATTATTGTTGAACTACACAGTCCTGAAAAAGGGACGTTTTTTTTTTTTTGCTGAGTATATATAATATATATTTATATATATATATATATACTATATTTATATATATATATATATATATATATATATATATATATAACAAAATATTTTAGAAAACAAAACACGGAGCAAGACAATTCTGCTGCTGGTCGCTAGGAGCACAGCTCCTGAATCCATTGTGTTAAAGGAACTATATATTTTAAAGTTCCAGGTTAATTAAATTAGCCTGTAAGTTGGAACAAAACTGACAACTACATGATCCACTTTTCAGCTCAAGGTCTGAAGTTATTTCTCAGTTTATCTTTCCCATTTGATTTATGAGGTTATTTTAAAGTAATGGCATAATGATGTATAATAAATCCAAGTATCTTCTTAATAAATTGTTTTCAATCTGCCTGGGCCAAGTAACAGACAGAGAAAACTGACTTAACTGAAAGGAGAATAAACAGTGTTTTACACTATCTGTAAAATCACTTTAAATCCGGGGTGTATAACCAATATGGTACAAATCTACTGCTATTACTGAGGGAAATCTGCAACGTGACAGCTTTAAGATTATGTCACTCCTATGTTAACTCTCCTTTCCCGTTGCACACAATTTCAAAGTACATTCCAGAGACAACAAGAATATTCTTCCATTCTTATATACACTGTACTGTTTTCCCCTGAGGAGTCTTTAATTAGAGCTGTGTTGGTTTGTGGTTTATTTCCATTTTTTAAAGCAAAGCTTTAAAAATGCAATACAGGTCAACATAGTTATCCCCTGATGAACCACGGAGTCCTCCTGTGACTGTAGTGTCTTTTCAGGGGTTAACTCTTCAGCCTCCCAAGGATCTACCCAGGCAGATGGAGAAGTTTCAAGCTAAAGTGGTATTTTTCTAACCTAAGGCATTAGTGACTTTCAATGCAGACTACTTGATATCATGGGGACAATGCAACGGGCTCAGTCCTAACTCCTCTTACAGTATGTTTTTGTAAGAAGTGATGGTTAATGTGAGCCATTTCTAGAACAATGAATAAAGCTGGGGATGATACTAGTCTGGCTGTTTTTCACTTTGAAATTATGGTGTCTTTGAAACAGGAGCAGGTGAGAAATTTATCATTTAATTAGTGAGAAATCTGGTTAAACACTTGCACCTAGATTAATGTTACAACATCTGGGAACCCCGTGTGACCTCCTTTGCAGTTCAAAAAAAACTTGCCACACATTCTGTAGTAAGTGTTTGATTTGGACCTTTAACAGCAATTCATTTACTTAGCATTACCATGTGTTTTGTACAGCATCTGGATTATATCCTGATGCAATTTAGCTGGATTGCATCTGGAATTGTGTTTCCAGTGTCCATATTATGTATATTTAGTGATCCCATGTCTCCTTCTCCACACAAAATATCAAATCAGCTTATTTGTAGATGAAATACATTTACACTTGGATAGTGACTACACTGAACAGATTTCTGAGCACCCCTAAATGAGGACGGAGTGATGTGTTCGCAAGTGTATGTGTACTTATTTTTATGTGGCCAAGTGCTGTCTGATGGCGACTGCATCACTAAAATGTGTTAATGGCAGTTACAAAAGAGTCACAGCAAACAGATTTACTGTATACATCGTATTACATGTACAGTTTCTCTTCCCTCGGTTCCAACACATTTTAATTCCTTTAGAGTCTCTTGCTGGGGGCATCGCTAGCTTGTGTTCTTTTTGTTAGATAATTATTTTTAAAAGGGCACACTGTTCATCACAAGTTCATCATTTTGCTATACTTTTTAGGTGCAATAGACTTTACTGTATCTTTGGAGATTTTTAATTTCTTAATTAGCATTGGGGCCTTCTTAGGAGTATCCTTGGAGAGTAAAGTAAATAGTTATGACAATTATGAGGTTCTGTCTGTTTATGTATGACTGGACCCTGCTTGCTCTGGCATACAATTGTCATAGACATGGTTAAGTCCACATTGAAAAATTGCATAAATGTCTATGTAAAACCCAAAAACAAGTTAAGCAAAGCGTTTTTATATAAATGTTACTGAGCAGCAACATACCTTGCACTGCTCCCACATTGCCTAGCTTGGTCACTGCTTATGCAGTGTTGTACATTCTCCCTAGATATGCATGGCTCTCTCGGTGAATAGTTAGGTCTGCCACTCATGTTCCAAATGTGTTAGGTTAGTTGCTGATTCTAAATCAAAGTAATGAAAGTGAATAGGGTGGACTGCTGCCCAGTTAAGGATAGCTTCCTGCTTTGTGCATCATGTATTTGGAATAGGTTCATAAAAAAGAATTGGATAAGGCAGTTTTAAAAATTAAACACTGAAGCTGTGGGTTCAAATCCTGCTATAGACACTGTATGACCATGAGCAAGCCACTTCACCTGCTTGTCCTCCAACTGGAAAAAAAATGTAACCAAATGTATCTCAAATGTATATCATGTGACCCGGGCATCCTCCCACCGCGCTCAGCAACCCCCCACTGTGCTGTTACGATGAAATTCTGTTAAAACAAGCAGGAACTGAATTTTCTACTGACACTTCAACTGCAAGTTCACAGGCTCACTGCATAACATGTCTGTCGCCCAATGGTTGATGCGAGGGACATTTAAAATCGGCTGTTGACCAGGCCATATGCTCAGTTTCTGTCATCTCTCCTCTAGAATGTGTTTTCTGCAGCTGCTGACACATCCACTGAACCTGCTTTATGAAGGTGGGTATCTGTTCTTTTAATCTGAAGAAGGGAGCTAAAGCAGGAAGACTGGCAGTGTCACTGCTAGCTTCATAAGTGTTTGAGTGATGAAAATGACAGCTCCCGTTTCAATAAAAATGCTTGAGACTGTTCCTGTCTTCACAACAATAAAGCTGATTTTCTCAGAAACCTGGACTCACCTCCATCCCTCCCCTTATGCAAGTCTGTGACCCACATAATATTTTACTGTGCTGTTGACCAAGGACAAAGTGCATTGTAGGCCTCCGAAACTCAGTCTGAGAAGAACTTTCACATTTTTGTGATTTCTGGCTTTATACATCTCTCATTTATGGCAAAAAAACACACCTTTACAATGCAAGCATACCATCAGTTTGATGTAATAGCGCTGGTCATCGCTGACTGATTGTCTCTACCTTTGGCACCTGCCTATCACAATTTCTCGATTGCCTAATCACTCGCAGCTACCCCAACTAATTTAACAATCTAATGCAGGGGTCTCCAACCTTTTTTCCCCTGGGAGCTACTTTTTACAAAGTGAAAATAGCCGAGAGCTACTCATGTTTTCTAACATTTATTCTCTAGCTTATTTCAACCCAAACAAACTGAATAAGCTTGTTTTCCCTGAACATTTACAAAATGTTGGTGTCCAACATCACAAAAATATATTTAGTTCACCTGTAAGTGCATTTTGTATGTCTGTATGCATTTTCTAGTGTATCTCACACTGTTGAATTAAAACATGAATGTTGTCAAAACAAAACAATGCAATTACAAATACACAGATATAACTTATTCATTTGTTATTTTGTTACATGTCGCTGCTTCACTTTACAAGAGTATTCACATGTCCAGTTGCATGTGTGATGTGTTTACATGTCCATTTGCTTGTTTGCACTGCATGGAGTCAACAAGAGAAGCAGATGTATGGTGGAGTGTAGCCACTTAGGTTCACTCTTATGGAGTCATTTAAATGTTCATCTGTCAGTCTTGTTCTGAACTTTGATTTCATGACATTCATGTCAGAAAAGGCAGACTCACAGAGGTATGTAGACCCAAACAAAGCAGAGATTTTCAGAGCTGCTTGGTGAAGATTCTTATAGTTTCCTGCCTCTACTAAGCTCCAGAAATGCTAAGAATGCTGTTGAGACTTTAGCTGCACATTATTTTGAAGGTTTACTAATATATGATATATAAAATCCAATGTCTCTCTATCTGTATGTCTGTCCGCTTTTCACGAGAGAACTACTTAACGGGTTTTTTTCTATAATTTGCTTGAACATTCCGGTTGATTTTGCGACTTCTCTCATTTTGTTATGCATCATAGTTTGTTTGAGGTACTGATTTATTTGCGCGAATCCCAGGGACACGCAGCGGGCCAAGGGGAGGGGCCTTCCTCACTCACTCGCCAGCTTCGGGGCATGATCCTTAACTCTGCTTAGCTAGCGAACGAGAGAACAATTGAATTCAAATTTGTTTGATATTTAAAATAAAGTGTTACTTGAGTCTTGATGAGTTTGAGTCCGGATATTCCCTTAAGTGTATGCCACATTGAAAAGATAGATTGTGATTCAGATTGTGGATCGTGATTTAGTGTTAAAAGGGTTGTGATATGATGTTTTGGAAAGATCACCCACCCCTAATTTGACTAATCAAGTTTTCAAATTTATGTAGGATTCATTAACCCTTTGGCGAGCTACTTGGATAGGGTTTACGAGCTACTGGTAGCTCGGGAGTGACGTGTTGGAGACCCCAGATCTAATGTAATGAACTACACGTCTGAGTATTTAGTGATGGAAAATGTATAACAGATGCCAGCACCCAAAAAGCACACAGTATCATAGGGCATTGGAGCCCATCATCTGGGTTTGATCACTAAGTACCTTTTGTCAAGTTTGACTGGAACTCCCTAGTCATGTCTCCTTATCTCTGCTATGATTTATCTCCCTAGCACTTTATAATTTTAAGACATTAATTTATAAAGATTCCTACACTTTTTTTTTTTTTTTTTACTTTGATATTATACAAGTTTAAGCTAAAGGTAGAAAAATCAAGTCTTAAAATTCCAGATTGTAACAATAAAATTAGAAAAGTGTCCAAGGGGTGAAAGCTTGTTATTAGTACTACAAATAATCTCTTATATATATTTTTCTTCTGGTTCGTCGTGCTTCCACCGCAAAACCGGTCCCGCCCACACGCAGCCGACAAGACATTTCTCGATTTCTATTCGTCCTCTTCCAAAGCCTTCCCCACGCTGCTAGCGGCTCCTCTTCAAAACCGGTCCCCCCACATGCAGTCGACACTTTCTTGAAAAGCTACTGAAGTATGCTTACAAAATAAAGCAAACTCTGCATGCAGCGAAAATGTACTTCTTCGGCTAGATTCCATGCTCAGAACCATCAAACCCTTCACTAAATCATACAAACACATGCATGAAATCGCTCAGTCCAATCCAACAGCATCTGTATGAATGGTTTTCAAGGAAAACCCTGGGCAGGATTTACGACGATACAATGCCCCGCGATTTTCGTCGGAAAAGAAGGCGAACTGCCTGCTGAAAGGGACATTTGCATCTATCCCATAGGCAACTCCTGTAAACAGATTTCCACACTCAACATGAATTGTGATCCTATGGTTTACCCACTTTTATTCCCTTACGGAGACATTGGCTGGCACAAAGATTTACAACATGTTCCCGATAAAAGAACTGCCAAGCGAATAAGGCTTACTCAATGTCAATTTTACGCGTGCATATTAGCAATGAGGAATACATTTAGTATTTTGCACTCCAGCGGCAAACTATTCCAACAATACGTTGTATATGCATATGTTAAAAGGGCGCACGTCTCAACTATCTCAGATTACATCAACAAGATCTGTGCGTGGAACAATACAAACAACTATCAGACGCACTGCAAGCAAACGCTGAAAATAACATACGTGTAGGCAAAATGATCATATTACCGTCCACATTTCCTGGATATCCAAGATACATGCAACAAAACTATCAGGATGCTATGGCCACAGAAAGTAAATTTGGAGAGCTTGATTTATTTATCACTTTCACATGTCATCCTGCTTGGCCGGAAATTCTACATGCACTGTCTGATACCCAAAGACCAGAGCACAGACCTGATATTGTAGTACGAGTTTTTTAGATTAAGCTGAAAGAATTACTTAGAGACATTCTACAACAACATCTTTTTGAGGTTGTTATTGATTATATTTATGTAATCGAATTTCCGAAACGCGGCCTTCCTCATGCCCACATGCTGTTTACTCTTCACAATAATTCTAACAACCAGTCTTCAGCCACGGTCAATTGTACATGGCTTTTTATAGGGTTAGATCTTTCGACTCATTATCTGTCGTCTCCACCAAAACACCTATTCACAACCGTCTTTCAAGAAGTATTTATTTCTTCTTGATTTCTGAATTCCTTTCTCATCGTTTTCCATTCCTATTCTTACACCCGTATGCTACGGCGGGCGTCAGCTAGTTACTCAATATTGTAGTGTCCTCTTAACTGTGAATTAAAACCAGTCACATAATTATTCTCACATGCTTTTATTAATGGGAGGCCTTAGTTCAAAGGTGCAGGTTCCTCATTGGTTCTCACCATGTTGCATTTTTTGTTTCCACATTGTTACTCCATCAACATAGTTGGAGCCAGTTTATTAGTCTCAGTGTCAGGGCATTCAAGTGTCAAAATTATTTAACCCTGCTGTGCTGTTTGCTTCCTGTTCCTGACTTATTTTCTAATTTTAGCCTTTTGCATGGACATTGGTGCATTTTTTCAGCCCTTTTAATGCTGTATTTTTAATAAAATATTCAATAATGCAGACTGCCATTATATTTGTAGATGCAGCAGCATGAGGACCAGGATAATATGAAGTGGTGGGACGTGGTCCCTGCACGTGTGTGTGAATGCAATTGTTGGATGCAAGTGTGCAATTGTTAACTGAAGCGTACTGGGAATGAAAAAGTTGTGGAGTAAATGTTGTACATACAGGACTTCCTCAAATCCTATTTGCTTTCCATCTCCATCAGTTTAACCTCTGAGCAGCATCTGATGGAAGAGTATATTGCAGTCCCGAGGAGTGATTCACATTCAATTAGTATGGGTGGACAAGACATGGGCTCAGGTTTCTCTGGTCTGCTGTTCTCTGTATACATGTACTCAAAAGTCCACCTTTACACTGTGCAGTGGTTAGTAGAACTGCCTCACAGTCCCAGATACCAGGGTGAAACCCCAAACAATTCACTGTGTGAGTGCAATTTGCACCTTCTCTTCACGCCTGCATGTTTTGTTTTTTTCTTTTCCCTTTTTCTGAGTGCTTCTGCTTCCTAACATATCCCAAAGGCATGCAGGTTATGCTGACTGGCATCTCTGAATCGGCCTGGTGTGAGTGCCTAAGTTAAAATGCCCTGAGATGGACTTTAGCTCTTTTTAGGAATGATTCCTTCCTGACACCACTGCAATTCTGTGAAAAATAAGAGGATGTATTTTTTCTTGCTTTTGACATAATGATTTCAAACAGATTGATCATATTTATCTGTCTTATGAAAAATGGTGATGAACACTTAACTACTAAAAATAACGTAATACTTATGTGAGTGTTGTGAATTATTTCTCTCTATTATATAAAAAAATCCTGCAATGAGACAAGATGTTTTTAAGTCCTGCAAGACTTTGGCCATGAGATTTTTTTCAGGTCGTGCACATGGTACTCTCACCTCTCATTCATGTGAATGCTTTTAACAGACACAGTTCCTGCTCTCCCAGCTCTTGTATATTTTAACATTTTCCTCACTTTATGTTCCCAATTAAAGAAGACATATTATATCCAAATCTTACTGAAGAATTTCATCATGAAGAGTTATCAACAGAAAAAATGAGTACACAGGCAATCCTAGCACCTAGAAACGATGAATTCAAACAAATTAATGCCAAAAATGTTGATCGGTTACAAAGCAAATTGGTTAAATGCATATCAATAGACTATGCTGAAACAGTTAGTGGTGATTGTGCAGAACATGAAAACAGCAACTTATCCCGAAAAATATCTACAACCGTTAACACTGTCCGGTCTTCCACCGCACGAATTACTGTAGAAAGAAGGATGTATCCAAGAAGGGTAATGCAGTAAATCTTCTGCGGATAACATTACACAACAAAGGAGATCTTGATATGCCATTGTATTAAAACATTAACAGTTTCCTGTTAGAATAGCTTTTGCAAAGACAATTAACAAATCTGAGAGCCAAACATTTGAAAAAGTTGTTTTATTTAATAGAGAGAAAGAAACAAAATTCAATCACGGGCAGTTATACATTGCGTTGTCACGATGAAAGTCCAAACACAGAATCACAATTCAATGCGATAATAACAAAAAGTTAATTAAAAAAATTAGTTTTTACAGTAAAATTGTAAGTTTAAAAAGTATTTGCGTGTTAATTTCAAAGCCAAACAGAACAAAATCGTATTACTCAACGAATAACTCTAACACAGAAGATGGCGCCAACTGGTGTGGCTGGCCGTCTGCTCGTCTCGCTAATCTATGTTTTATCTTTGGTTTTTTTGTATTAGTTTATCTCAACGACCACTGTCCTACGATCGTGATTCTTTACTTAACGTATTTTCTAGCTTGCTTTCCTCTCAATTTTCATCTCCTGTTGGGATATTATGTGATCCTCCACCTTTGTTTTATTCATCTGCTGACTTCTTCACCTGGACGCCAGTGTTCACCTGTATCAGTGAGCTGAATGCCTCTCGGAGACGCAAACGCATCCGCTGCCGCCGTAGAAAAAGAGCCGGTATTGCTGTTAAACAACGCCGACTCAAGTCCCAGATCTTCATTTCCTGATGCCTGCGAGTCATCTATGACCCAGGACTCCATCCCTGGTTTATGGGCGCTGGACACAGGAATAAATTTCACTATTTCAAGGCGGCATCACTCTTCCTCAGTGTGCTGTCAGGGAGTAAATGCTGCTAGCCTTTGCATGCTCACCCATGCTCATCCCGCAGTGAGCTCTTCTACTTCAATCAAGGCTGCTCTCTTGAACGTGAGATCAGTGTCTAATAAAACTTTTATTCTGCAAGACTTTATTATCTCAAATAATCTGGATTTCTTTTTCATTACTGAGACCTCGATTGTAAATGGTGACTCTTAATGTTTTACTGACTTGGTACCATCAGGTTATTCATTTTTAAACTCTCCTCATCTGACTCGTCATGGTGGGGGCATTGCCACTGTTTTTAAAATTATGTTCTTGTGTTGGAGCCTTAGAAGGGATCTGTTTTCAAAGTGTGCAGCTCCCCTTCTTTGTTGTTTGCTGTGGTTTATAGACCTCCTGTAATTAATGATATATTCATTTCTGAATTTTCTGATCTCCTGGCTATCACCCTCTCCCATGAAAAAATAATTATTGTTGGTAATTTTAACATTCACATTTGTTGTCAATCGAAACTTTTGGTTAATGCCTTTTTATCACTATTGGAATCATTTGATTTTATCCAGCATATTAATATGCCAACTCACTCTCTCAGTCACACCCTTGATCTCGTTCTTACACCTGATATTTCAGTTAATAATATTGATTTATGCAATGTTTCTTTTACTGATCACTTTTCTATAATGATGGGCTTGAATATTACTGTAGATGTCCCTACTACTAATTGTGCTTTACGCTGCTCTCGCTTTTTAAATTCTTCGATTATATCTGATTTTAAAACCATATTCTCTAGTCTTGATGTGCATGTCCAATATGATTGTATCGATGATTCTGTCTTGGAATTTAATTCTTCTTGTAAAACGGTTTATGCTCCGTGCAAGATACGCTGTAATAAGGGAAGACCTGCTCCCTTTCTAAATGAAACTATGTGATCACTGCGCCGCGCCTGTCAAACTGCGAACAGTGTTGGAAAAAAGATGGTTTGATTGTTTCTAAACAGATTTTAAAGACTTCTCTATTCAACTTCCAGGTTGCAGTTAAGGAAGCTAAATATGATTTCTTTGCTGATCTAGTATCCCGTCATTTTAAGAATCCTTGGGTCTTATTTAATTCAATTAATGCGGCCATTCACCCTCATTCTGTGAAGGGATTAAATAGCACTGTTCTTTCATGTGAGCAGTTGCTTTCATTCTTTGTCTGTAAAATTGATAAAATTCGATGTGGTATTGTTCCAACTGACTATGAACTTCCTAATGTTAATCATGGTATTGTCTTGGAATCTTTTGATCTTGTCTCACTTTCACAGTTAAAAAGAATTATTGACACCCTTAAACCAGCTCTCAGTCCTCTTGATATTGTACCACCACGCCTCTTAGTGGAAGCCTTTGATGTTTTGGGTCCTGCAGCGCATCCCTGTCTAAAAAAGGCAGAATTAGATCCTGGAGTTTTAGCCAATTTTCTCCTGATTTCCCAATTGCCATTTCTGACTAAAATATTAGAAATAATTATTTATAATCAATTGGTTGATCACCTTAACTCCAATAACTCCATGAGAAATTGCTGTTGCGGCTTGAACATCTTGTTGGGCTTACAGGGGCTGCTCTTAACTGGTTCAGGTCATATCTAACTGGTAGACACTTTTCAGTGACTTTAAATTCCTCTTTTTCATCTACTGCTTCTCTTAAATGTGGTGTTCCTCAGGGATCCATTTTGGGTCCTATTTTATTCTCT
The DNA here is from genome assembly GCF_016835505.1 of Polypterus senegalus. Lineage (NCBI taxonomy): Eukaryota > Metazoa > Chordata > Cladistia > Polypteriformes > Polypteridae > Polypterus > Polypterus senegalus. Next base: position 65,392,771 of record NC_053161.1, read on the forward strand.
ATATACCTTCACCCTATTGGAGCTATTTTTAGGAAATTAAACATTTCTTTTCACTGCTATGCTGATGATACACAGGTTTATATTCCCATCTGCAACTCTGCAATAAATCAACTGCACAACTGTCTTTCTGAACTAAGATCCTGGATGGGTAATAATTTTCTTGATCTGAATCAAAATAAAACGGAGGTGCTTATAATGGGTCCATCAGCTAATGCCCAAATTGGTCTTGGACTTCTCGGCTCTTTCTCTGTCTTCTGCAAACCTCAAGTCCTCAATCTTGGTGTTATCTTTGACAGTAACCTCTCTTTTGAGAAACAAGTTAATTCTGTAGTCCAGAGTTGCTTTTTCCAGCTTTGTCTATTAGGTAAGATCAAGCCTTTTTTATTTTCTAGGAATCTTGAGAAAGCTACTCATGCTTTTATCTTTTCTAGGCTTGATTACTGCAACTCGCCTGTATTCTGGGATTGGCAAATCTGTGATATGCAGGTTACAGTTGGTCCAGAATGCTGCTGCTCGCTTTTTGGTTGGGTCAAGAAAGTCTGATTCTGTTTCTCCAATATTAGTTGCGTGTGTGAAGTTGAACACCTGTGAAGGAAGAAATGTCAACTTTTAAAGGGAAAGGAGGATAAACAGGTCATCATGGGACATGAGAGGGAAGTTATCAGGAGTTGCATAATCAGAGAAGCCATCCCACATTATAAATATATATATTATTTAGCTAGGTTCGTGGGTGGAGGAGAGAATTGGTCAATTTGCTCCCCATCCAGAAAAAGAGGCAGTATGTCACAATGGCAGTTGCTCACTAGATACTTCATTTTCTGTTTTTACAGCTGTATCAGATGCACTCATGCAATCCAGACAACATTTATAAAAAGAGTGGAGAACTGTTGTATGAAGCAAATAAACATGTACAGTTTCAATAGATCAGAGATGTAGGCAGTTGCTGGAAAGCATAATGGATATTTTTCAGCCAATGATGAAGAATAATGGATGCATCTGGTGCAGTATCCAAGTGATGAGAGTCCATTTTCATTTTGATCACACTACTGAGCATTCATTATGTAAGAGGATGACTGGGGTTAAAAGAACATTTGAATTTTGAAGAGAACAAGCCTTGTTCATCTAACTTCTGTAAAATATCATCACAGTGAAATGTGGAAGTCCCCAAAGTACTAATCTCTACCATACTACCTGGTAACGTATTCCACATATCTATGATTCTCTGTGAAAAAAACCTAGCTAAAATTAGTGAAAAATATATCCTTAGTCAGCATTCATCTGTGCTACCATGTTTAAGTTGAACAACTCATTTTGAAGTATCAGATGGCATCCACTCTATTATTTCTTTTAATAATTATGAATAAATGGAACTCGTTCAATCTTTTCTTGTAGTTTACAACCAACAATTCTAGTATTTGTCCATTTTCTTTTCTCTGGATAATCATAGCATGATTATGTCTTTTTTTATTAAGCCAACACCAACTGCACACAATATTCTAGGGTGTTGCATAGATTGGGCATACCGTCCCTTAATTTGTACTTGTCACAGTATACTATGTCACCTAACATCCTGTTAGCCTTCATAATCAGTGTACAAATCAGAGTTGATTCAAAATTCTGCTGCAAGAGTCCTTACATGAACAAGCAACAGTGAACACATAACACCCATTTTGCTTTTCATGTCAGGCTCCTTTTCTATGGATATACAATTTTATTATTAACCTACAAAGATTTAAATGGCCTTGCACATTAGTGACCTTCTCCATCACTCTGCTCCCCTTCGCCCACTACAGTCCTCTGATTCTGGCAATCTTGCTGTGCCCCACACTAACCTGCACCCTATAGATGACAGGGCCGTTAGGTGAATAGCGCCCAGACTTTGGAATGGCCTCCCGAAATTAATTAGATCAGCTGACTCCATTCATTCTTTTAAAAAACAATAAAAACTCATCTATTCAGGAAGGTGTTTAACGTAACCTGACATTCTGCCTCCTCTTTCAGTCTTCCTCTCTGTCCAGATGCTCAGGATAATTTGTGTGTGTGTGCTATATCACGAATGATGTTATCTACTAAGCCTTCTTTTAGTATTGAATGTAGTATTTCACTCTGTTTTATTGTCTTTTATTCTATTTAATGCTTTGTATCCTTTATCTGTTTGTTTTAGTGTTCTATTCAGGAAACATTTTTATCCAATGTTACATAAACCCTGCTGTTCTTTCTGTAACTCTGTGAAGTGCCCTGAGCATGGAAGTGGCGCCATATACAGTAAATAAAATGTATCATTATTATTATTATTATTATTATTATTATTATTATTGTTACCTCTCTCTGGTTCAATCCTCCAACCTTACAGTATTTTTAGTTTTGTTAAACATTTTAAGTGTGACATCATTATTTAACAGTTGTAGAAATTTTCAGACTAATGCAGAAGAATATACAATGAGGAATAAAGGCAAGTGTTAAGAATCGTTAATAAACGGATCTGGCATTTCTTTTTAGTGTTTACTAACATTAATTTAACTGGGGAAAACATTTGCTTCTGACAGAGTTTTCAATGTTCAGAGAACATTCATCCTTCCTTAAAAAATAAATGCAGGAACAGGGAGAACCTAGAAACAAAACAGTGTAGCCAAGAAGCAGCCTTTGACTTCACATTGACTTATTGTTTCTTGAACTGTAATAATATGTAACTTGTAAATATAGTATTTATTCTGATCTAAATTCATATGTAACTGGGTATATGTTTGTAAATGAGAAGTATGTAAATTCTCATTTTTATTCCACATCAACCCACACTACTGTTCTTACATTAAAAAATGAATTCATCAAAAAAAATGATTTAAGTAAAACTTAAGTAAAATTAAAAGACACACATCCACCAAAAAAAACAATGAGGACTTGTTAAAATCCCAAAATGCAATATTAGAGATATGAGATTGAAGAGACGTCACCTTTTGTTGTTTCTGCCTAATAGGAGTTCAATACTTAACAATTTAAGACCCAACTGTAATTATTTATAATTAAGATTGCGAATCCCTGGCTTATAGATTTCAAAAAACATGTGATCACGTATGTGTCAATAGTCTGCTATAGTTAAGCATTTACTTTTGATTAATAGGCCTACTATTAGCCAAAGTCATGCAATATGACTAGTAACCAAGAATCCAAGGTCATGCTCTACTTCGCAGCATTAGGTTTATATGAGTGGGGGGCCCAGACCAGAAGGTACAATGTATCACGCGGCCTTAGCTTAAAGAAACTTTGGGAACCCCTGCTCTAAGGAATCTGATATTCCATCTAGTTTAGTGTCTTGTTCAAAATAAACCAACTTATTAGTTAGATTTTTAATCAATTTTATATGATTATATGATTTTTGTTTTCTTTTAAGTCATTCTGCCGTGTGTTTGGATCATAATGTGTGCATGTGTATTTATTTATTTATTTATTTAATGAGCTTTTATAAAAAGCCAGGACAAATAAAGTTATTATCTTTTTATCTATGAATACAAAATTAACAGCTTCAGCACTGATCCCTGAACTGTACCATCTCATTTGAACAAGAGTTAACTGGCACTTTGACTCTGCTTTCCGGGTATCCATCTACACACTGCTCCTTGTACCTCCACTTATTTTAGATTGATCACTAGCCTCTCATCAGATATGTTATCTAAAGCTTTTTGAAAATCAAAGTAAATGATATATAATTCTTGTTGCTTCCACATAGATATCAAGTGTATTACTTATATAGCAGCCAAACCAACCCAAGAAGGCTTCCCTACTTCCAATCCTAGTTTTCAGTTGGCACCTCATCTTGAAGAAGACTGCAGTCACTTGACCTACTGAATGGGGTTGCTTTAGGCTTTACACTCCACAGTTCAGACTGAGTGCCTACATGATAATTTTAAAGGCCTGTGTTGGTGAACATTCATTCACTGTACCCAAAAAAAGGTCACAGCTGGTGTCTAGAAGATGTCAATATGTTGAACATGACCAGTTGCCTGCAGCTAACACTGTCCCTTGCTGCTGTTTGGGGAACTAAGAAGCACACCTGAAGCCTAAGAAAAGATTAGAATGGTTGCAGAGTAGACCATAGACCTTTTGTACCATTGTCACCCAGTATGAGCTAGCAGTAAAGCACTACCACTCCTAGTGAGACAATCTAGCATTGACGAAAGATGCCCTGTATCGAGTGTTGTCAGATCCAAAACTACACCACAGCATTTGGTTCCCTGTGACATGAGTTTGCATGGTTGGTGGGTTGTTTTAGAGGTTTTACTTAGAGAGTTCTAGGTACAATGCTTTGACACATGCACTGTCCAAAATGAAACTGCTTTCTAATCTTATTTCCCTATAATAGCAGCTGCAGGTTGGTACCACCATGCAAGTGGTGGATCATATTCATTGGGGCTTTTCTATGCCCATGTGCATTCTGACTCTTCACTAAATGGCTCAAGGTATATGAAGAGAAGAGTGTCACAACCACTGTGCTGATTCTGTTAGTCACCTTCAGCCTGTGCATGCAAGTATGATACATTACAAAATGGAGAATTTAAACCTTTGCTAATGGCTAGTCAATATATGTAAAAAAATTTATTATATGTCTCTCTTATTACTGCCATGTCATATAGGACATCAGAATGCCCAAGATGGTGGCCAAACTAGCTGGCCATGACCTCTGAGAAGGGTTTCCCAATCTCAGAATGTTTAAACATTGTGAGAACATCCCAGTCCTGAAAAACCCTTCTCTTACTAAATGGCAGTGCAGGAGGGAGTAGGGCACTGACTCGCCTTTCATCCTGAATTCACTTATAGTGTCAGAAGCCCTCAGAAAATGTTGCCCTTTTGGGGGAGTTTTCTGCCAGGCCTGAATCCCACCTCGGACAGAAGTGGAGTTGCTAAGATGACAGGCAGGAACTATAGAGTGAAGGTGGGTCCTTTGGAGATATCCAAGATTGTTAAGCTTTTGTTGCTATTTAATATTACGATGACCAGTAACTTAACTTTTGTGGAATCTTTATGAGTATTTTTGTATCTATCATGCATGCATGGTTTATAATTTAAGAACCCTAGCCCTGGGGCTAGTGGATGCAGTAATGTATTGTCAGACTTTTCCTTAATTGAGCTACTTGTTTAATCACATGGGTCTATGTTGAGCCCTTAGCTACAGGGCCCTAAAGCTGTGGAGTGATCTGCCTGCTTATACAAGATATACCTCTTTTGTCTCAGCTTTTAAATCCAGGTTCAATACTCACTAGTTTAGCCTAGCATACCCTAATTAGAAAGTATTGCCGAATGCATCTCTGTGTGTTAGTCCTTCATACAAAAAATATAAGCAATACAATAATTATGAACCATTACTAACCCTACTTTATTCTATTTCTCTTTTCAGTATCCTTATGAAGAACTGGGTGCCACTGCTGTACTTCCAAGCTATTTTCCTGCCCATTTTAAAGACACCACTGATACTCAGATTGTTGAAATATTAGAATTAAAGAATGTTGTCTTATTAAACTGCCCAGGACAACCTATGTTATACTATAGGATGTCCGGGAGACAAGAGAAAAAGCTAATGGCTGATTGCCTAGTGCCTATAAAAAGTATTTATACCTTGAAAGTTTTATTGTTATACAACTTTGAATCACAGTGGATATAATTTTATTTTTTGACATTGATCAACAAAAAAAAGACAATTGTCGAAGTGAAAACAAATCTTTACAAAGTGGTCTACATTATTTTCAAATATTTAAAATAATTGATAGCATTCACCATCTTTGATATGACACACCTAAATCTTAATTTGTGTAGTCAATTGGTCTTAGAATTCACAAAATTATTTAAATTTAGATCAGCTTTCTGGAGTTCCAGTTGATTGCAGTATAAATGCACCTTATCTGGAAGGTCCAGAATTTGATTAGTCAGTATTGTGGCCAGCACTACACAATGAAGACAAAAGGACACTTCAAACAACTCCTTTAAAAGGTGATTGAAAAACACAAGTCGGGATGGAGACAAGAAAATATCCAAGTCATTGAATATTTTTTACAGTTCAGTTAAATCAATCACTAACAAATGGAAAGTGTATGACACATTTATAAATCTGCCTAGAGTGAGGTGTCCAGAAAACTGCATGAGCACCCGGAAGCACACCAGGTGTATCTGTCTTCGAGCTTAGCAGCACTTCCTATTGTGGCAGAAGTGCTGCCGTCCATGTTTCCTGGAAAGTCTGGGCGACCCCTGGCGGTGGCCACGTGCCCCAACAGGGTGGAGCCTCCCAGCTTATCTTGTGGCTCCCCTGCACCCCAGGGCAAGTAGCCCTCTCATGTCCCGGGGAGGTATTGGCACTCTCCCGGTCCTTCCACGTCCCAGGCATCCCGACTGTGCAGCCGTCAAAAACACTGCCCTTCCCTCAGCTGAAGCAAGGCGGCCTGCCCCACTAGGGCTCGTCCTTTCCGCGGTGGGGTGCCGGCATGCTGACGTCAGTGGCCTTGTCCTGTAATAGAGGAGACGTTGTGCTGACACCACTCCCTGGCACCCTCCGTATAATGATACGGACAACATCTCCACATGTGATCAAAGCCGTGGCACTCATAACACCAGCGTCCCCCTGCCCGTTTATGCTGCGCCACGGCATGTACAATCAGATCGTGTTTCAGACTACGAATGCTACGAATGTAATTACTCCGATCTCCAGGCTGTCAAATAAACGAACCGCACGCCATGGCGCAGCATAAAGGGGCTTCGCCACTGACGTCTGAGGTTCAATTCCCGGGAGGGAATGCAGTGTAGTGTGTACTCCTGGTGAGCCCAAATAAGGGCGAAACACGTGTTGCATACTCTTTGCATTATTTGAAAGTAAAACTATATAAAATTCTATGATCTGCTTCTCTTGACTGACAAGGTGTGGCGGACATTTGCTGACTTTTCAACAATTGATCACCTACTAAACCCAGGTAGCTCAAAGGAATGCCTCCTAAGTGCTTCCAGTGAAACCTGTGAGGCTGTCGCTGTATTCTTCAATCAAAAAATTAATGATATTAGAAATAACATAGTATATCCCTCCAACACTAAGGATCCCCCTAAACCCCAACACCCTGTTATAAACAAATTAAACTCTTTCACTAGGATAGATTTACCTGATTTACAAAAAATAATATCTCAATTAAAACCCTCCACCTGCGTCCTTGACCCGATACCAACAAGGTTTTTCAAAGAAGTATCAGGCGTGCTAATTGATAATGTTCTTGACATAGTAAATTCGTCACTAGATACTGGGGTCTTCCCAGACTGTCTTAAGACTGCTGTAGTTAAACCCCTACTTAAGAAACATAATCTTGACCCCTCAGCTCTTGAAAATTTTAGACCCATCTCTAACTTGCCCTTCTTAAGTAAAGTTCTAGAGAAGGCAGTCATTATGCAGTTAAATGACCACCTAAATAAACATGCTATTCTTGATAAATTTCAGTCAGGTTTTAGAACAAATCACAGCACAGAAACTGCACTCGTTAAAGTAGTAAATGACTTGCGGGTAAATGCAGACAGAGGCCATTTATCTGTTCTCATCCTCTTAGATCTGAGTGCTGCATTTGACACCATTGATCACAACATTCTTAGAAATCGCCTTAGTCAATGGGTGGGCCTCTCTGGCAGTGTCTTAAATTGGTTTGAATCCTACCTGACAGGGAGAAAATATTTTGTTAGTTGTGGGAATTACAACTCGAAGACACATGATATCCAATATGGTGTTCCACAAGGCTCTATCCTGGGTCCGCTGTTATTCTCAATCTACATGCTTCCGTTAGGTCAGATTATCTCAGGGCACAACGTGAGCTACCACAGCTATGCTGATGACACACAGCTGTACTTATCAATAGCACCTGATGACCCTGATTCTATTGATTCACTAACACAATGTCTGACTTGTATCTCAGAATGGATGAATAGTAATTTTCTCAAGTTAAATAAAGAGAAACTGAAATTTTAGTGATCAGCAATAATGGATACAATGAGGCTATTAGAAATAAACTGGATACATTAGGATTAAAAGTCAAGACGGAGGTAAAAAGCTTAGGGGTGATTGTTGACTGTAATCTGAATTTTAAATCACATATTAATCAGATCATTAGGACAGCATTTTTCACTTAAGAAACATAAGTAAAGTTAGACCTCTTTATCACTGAAAGATGCTGAGAAATTAGTTCACGCGTTTGTTTTCAGTCGACTAGATTACTGTAGCACTCCTCTCAGGACTACCCAAAAAAGATATAAATCGTTTGCAACTAGTGCAGAATGCAGCTGCTAGAATCCTAACTAGGAAAAGAAAATCAGAACACATTTCTCCAGTTTTGATGTCACTACACTGGTTACCTGTGTCATTCAGAATTGACTTTAAAATTCTGCTTATGGTTTATAAAGCCTTAAATAATCTCGCCCCATCTTATATATCGGAATGTCTGACACCTTATATTCCAAATCGTAACCTCAGATCCTCAAATGAGTGTCTCCTTAGAATTCCAAGAACAAAACTTAAAAGAAGTGGTGAGGCGGCCTTCTGCTGTTATGCACCTAAAATCTGGAATAGCCTGCCAATAGGAATTCGCCAGGCTGATACAGTAGAGCACTTTAAAACACTGCTGAAAACACATTACTTTAACATGGCCTTTTTATAACTTCATTTTAATCGTAATTTAACTTAATCCTGATACTCTGTATGTTCAATTCATCATAACAACTATTCATGGTGGCTCTAAAATCGGTACTGACCCCTACTCTCTTTTCTGTTTCTTTTTCCGGTTTCTTTGTGGTGGTGGCCTGCGCCACCTCCACCTACTCAAAGCTTCATGATGCTCCAACAATGATGGACGGATTAAAAGGAAGAAGTCTACGTGACCATCATCATCATCAAGCCCTTCCGTGAGAACCCTAAATCCAAAGAGGACTGTTTCATTTATGTTAGGTAGAATGCCCAGAGGGGACTGGGCGGTCTCATGGTCTGGAATCCCTACAGATTTTATTTTTTCTCCAGCCGTCTGGAGTTTTTTTTGTTTTTTCTGTCCCCCCTGGCCATTGAACCTTACTCTTATTCGATGTTAATGTTGATTTATTTTTTATAATTATGTCTTTCATTTTTCTATTCTTTAATATGTAAAGCACTTTGAGCTACTGTTTGTATGAAAATGTGCTATATAAATAAATGTTGTTGTTGTTGTTGACTTGCAGACCAGCCACATGCGTTACCTGATAGGTAACCACCGATACCATCAGATCGTGTTTCAGACTATGAATGCTATGAATATATATATTGTCACAAAACGAGACAAAGACAAATAAAAGTTTGGGGCAGCCACCCATATAATTTGGTATCCTGGCTGCAAAAGTCGTTTTTTTAAAGTAACTAGCACTGAAGTGCATACAATGGAGTCTAAAACCAGACTGCGGGAGAAGGGAAAAGGGTAGGCTTTTAAAGGGGAAGACAGGAAGTGAGGTCATAAGGATCGGGCACGTGTTCATTATTCATTGGATCAGGCCCGGATGTGACATCAGGGGGGCCGGAGCTGGTAAGGTTTGTTTCCATTGGTTCGGTCCCAGAAGTGATGTCAAGAGAGCCAGGTGGATCCTCCCGGGTTTGGTCTACAGGGAAGTGAGAAAGAGAGTTAGTGCACTCTGCCATATCCCGGCACGCCTCAGAACTGCCTGAGCCCTTTAGTTGCCTCCCATGCGCGCGTGCGTGACAATAAATATATATATATATATCCTGCGGTGGGTTGGCACCCTGCCCAGGATTGGTTCCTGCCTTGTGCCCTGTGTTGGCTGGGATTGGCTCCAGCAGACCCCCGTGACCCTGTATTCGGATTCAGTGGGTTAGGAAATGGATGGATGGATGGATATATATATGTATATAGTAATGGACAGCCGGGTCCCATGCCCGGTCGGGACGACCCTGCTGTATGGTCCGGGGGAGCAGCCATGGACTTCTCAGTACCTCCCCTGGGACGCTTGGTGGCAGCCTCCCTGGTTGATGATGCCTCAGTTTCCCGCAGGGTTTCATGGGAAATGGAGTTTAGGGGCCGAGGCAGAGATAGTTAAGCCCAGCTGGTTTAATCATCGGCCCCACACAGGAGTGCAATTGGAAACAGGTGAGCAAGCACCAGGAGCACTCCTGGGAGGGCCATAAAAGGAGCCAGCAACCACCACTCTGGGCCAGAATCGGGAGGAAGAGGATGAGGTTGCCTGAGAGGAGTGGTGGTGCCAGCGGAAGGATTGCTGTGTTTAAATTAAGGTGCTTTGGGACTGTGTTATACCTGTGGGGTTCACGGGGAAGACGTGCCCCACAGGGGAAGAGTGTTTGGACTGTGTTTAAGTGTTTGGGACTGTGTTGGGCCTGTGGAACACAGGGAAGACGTATCCCATGGCTGAAGAGAAAATAAAAAGATTTCTGTTCAATTTATATGTGCCTCAGTGTGAATCTGTGCCAGGTCGGGCGCTTATATAGCACCTTATTCACTATATATATATATATATATATATATATATATATATATATATATATATATATATATATATATATATATATACAGGTAAAATTCTGTTACAACGAACTCCCAGGGACCTAAAAAATATTTTGTTGTAATGAAAATGTCGTTGTAATGAGATTCTGTATTTTTTACTATAGTGCTTTCTTTAACTTGCATCCAGGCGTTTGTAATCATTTCAATAGCTTCTTTCACGTTTATTTTAATCTCCTCCTACCTACAAGTTATGCTGACGAGAATTTTTCTCAGCATTTCCTTGCCATAATACACTTTCAGGGTGTGAATGATGCCCAAATCCAATGGCTGAAGCACTGCTGTGCAATTGGGTAGGAGGAATTCAACATGAACATTATCTAAATGTGGAAACATGTTGTGTGCAGCAGAGTTATTAATCAGAAGCCGAATCATCCTTTTCTTCTTCTTCATATTGTGAGGTTTCTGAACATTTTTGGGATACCCCCACTCCCCACCCAATGGGAACGACACACTGAAGTGCATCCCGAAGCGCAATTGCAGCGTCTGTGGAAGATTGTTTGTCCGTTGCTGGGGCAGGGAAAAAGTAGGCTCACAGCGATTTAGTGAAGCGCCACAGAAGCAAATCATAAAAGATCAGGGTCGCACTATAAGTCCCTGTCTTGCACCCCAAAACACGAGGCTTAGTCTCAGTACTTTAGCAAAACCAGCTTTATTCAGCTTGAAACAGGAATGGCACAGTTATTTATTGCAGCGTGATCTGCCACTCTGCTATACACTGACACAGCAGTCAGGCAGGATTGTGGCCAGGTCAGTGACCAAGTAATCCTGTTATCTGCATTTACAATGTACATGCTCCTAACCTTGCATCACCCATCGAGATCTTTTCTGTTTACTTTGGCATGAAACACAGCATAGCTTTGAGCCTGCTGTTGCCCCGGCAATAGATAAACAGTCTTCCATAGACGTGGAGATCAGACTTTAGGACGCTCTTCGGCTTGCTGTCTAGTTGGAGAAGGTCCCAGGAGAGTTTAAAAACCTCACATTTTCTTAAATGAGTGCCGCATTAATAGAAATGTTTCTTGAACGAGCATCACTGAACCACATAAAAACTGCTTTTTCAACGTCTTCAAATGTAGCAGTTCACATACGTTTGCAACTCAAGATTTTTCTTCTTTTTTTGCTCTGTCTTTCAAGAAAGTTGACAGTGTCGAAGGCAAAATTCCGAATTCACTGGCAACGCCTTTTTTCTTTTTGCTGCAATCAAGAGCTGCAAAAATGTAAAGTTGTTTTTTCTAATATGAACTGTTATCGTATTTTTGTATCTGCCGTCTCTGTAGGAGGGCGACAATGAGTTAAATTCCAATGGATGTTTTTCAAATCTTGATGAGCAATAAGGAAAAGATATCACTGAAAACCGCAGAAAACAAAAAAGACAAAAAAAAACTGTACGAGGAAAGTTTGAAGAAAGAAAAAAAAAAATTACAGTGTTTCTGTTTGGGGATTGTTGTGCATAACTAAGCTGCGGACACAGAGCTCTGTGGATAATTCATTCAGGCATTTCCATGTCTTTTATGCACTTCATTGTAATGAAAGTATCTGCTGAGTAAACTTCATAGTAACAACATTTCTATAGACTTGTGTCATATGGGGAAGCTGTCAGGACCATAACAATACTTTGTTGTAATGAAAATTTAATTGTAAAGATATTTGTTGTAACGAAATTTTACCTGTATATATATATATATATATATATACACTGTACATATATTGTGATGCATGAGTCATTGTCTTGCACCCCAAAACGCGAGGCTGAGTCTTAGTACTTTAGTAAAACCAACTTTATTCCCCTTGAAACAGGAACAGCACGGTTATTTATTGTAGCGGGATATACCACCCTCCTATATACAGTCACAGCAATCAGGCTGGGTCATGATCAGGTTAGTGGCCAAGTAATTCTGTACCCTGCAGTTATAATGTTCCCTGCATCAGCCATCGATGACAGGCGCTTATAGCAGAACCACAATCTTTTCAGAGATGCTTTGGTGGCAAGCTGCCGCAGCACTGTGAGCCTGCAGTCACCCCGGCAACAGACAGGCTGTCTTCCACAGATGCAGTGAGCACACTTTGGGATGCTCTTGGCCGTGTCATCTCATTGGGGGGAGTCCTAAAAGAGTTTAGAAACCTCACAATATATTGACTCTGACCTAAACTTTAAATTGGAGACGGCCATGGGTTCCAGACCTCAGGTAGTCATTAACTGTAAAGGATTTTCAACCAAATATTGAAAATTATCATTATATTTATAATTATGCTAGTTTGCCCAAATACTTTTGAGCCCCTTAAAATAGGGGGCCATGTACAGTATAAAAATGCCTATCTTTTCTAAACAGCTCATACAATGTTTGTGTTAAACGCCTTTAATTAAACCTGATAGTGTATACTTCAATCACAACTGAATAGCTTTGTTTCAAATCCATTGTGGTGGTGTACAGAACCAAAATTATGAAAATTGGGTCACTGTCCACATACATATGGACCTGACTGTATACACTAGAAATTCCAAACACATCAGAATGATAACAGATATAAAAAGCTGAATATCAAATTAAACAGTGTCTTCCATAAACGGAGGCGTGACCACGAGGGGGCTGGGGTGGGCACTGCCCCCCCCAGAGACAAGCCGTGCCCACCCTGCGAAAGGCTCTGTCTGTCCAATGGAAACTCTGGAGAAAAATAACATTTTATTTTCAAAGTTCACTTTGCAGCACTTTTTGAACCTGTTGACCACATTCCTTAATTAAAGCAGTGTATACGTTCCATTCTTCTTTTATCTTCTGGTTGGTTAAACCAAGGTCTATGCACAGGTGGCTTATTTAAAAGTTGACATCTTCAGCCTCTGTCCCTCCGCAAACTGCTGGCTCCACGGTTGAGCCCAGCACCGCTGTTACCAACACGGAGCACAGCGCACCCACGTTGGGAACTGAAACTCCAAAAGATGTAGATAAGCCTACACAATCCTCCAGCTCTGCCCCGTGTCGGGTACTCCAAACCTCTGCCTTCAACAAAATATACAGTCCGGTCTGCCTGACTTAAATATGGATAGCCCGTCCCAGCCCATTTTACTTAATTATCCCAAGCGCGCATTTGGAAAGACACTCATATGTTTTAGTGCAAGCTGGTATCAGTCTTGACCATGGCTTGAATATTTTGTTGTCCGTGATGCCAGCTTTTGCTTTGCCTGCCGCAAATTTAGTATTTCCAATTCGGACCGCGATGACATATTCACCAAACACGGCTACACTAATTGGAAAAAAGAGACGGTGGTGGCTTCCACAAACACGCATCTAGTACCCCGCACGTCAGAGCCATGTCTGCATGGCAAGAGTATCGGCGCCGGGCAGAGACGGATGAAAGCACAGTTCAACTTCTGGGTCCAACCCAAATAGAAAAGAATAGATATTATGTGAAAAGCATTGGGGAGGCCGTTCAGTTCCTTGGAGTCAATGAACTGGCTCTGCGTGGTCACAATCACGAAGGTGGGGGGACTTTTCCTTAAGTTCTTTGATTACACAATCAAAAAAAATGCCAGACTTGCAGAAATTGTAAAATACATCCCAGACAATGCAAAATACACATCCAATGTAATTCAAAATGAAATAATTGAGGCTCTTGCCAAAATGGTGGTAAAAGATATCCCTCCATTTTCCAACCCGCTGAATCCAAACACAGGGCCACGGGGGACTGCTGGAGCCAATCCCAGCCAACACAGGTCAGGAACTAATCCCGGGCAGGGTGCCAACCCACCGCAGGACACACACAGACACACACTAGGGCCAATTTAGAATAGCCAATCCACCTAGCCTGCATGTCTTTGGACTGTGGGAGGAAACCCACGCAGACACGGGGAGAACATGCAAACTCCACACAGGGAGGACCCGGGAAGCGAACCCAGGTCTCATTACTGCGAGGCAGCAGCACTACCACTGCGCCACCCTGGTAAAAGATATCAGGACCAAATATGAAAAAGCTGACTCTCCTGGACTTTGTATTAAAAGTGATGGTACCAGGGATCACTGTAACATTGAGAATGTGTCTGTAGTGATTAGATTTGTCCAGATCTCCATCCCTGAAAAACACCTGATTGGCTTAATTGAACTAAATCAGCTTGATGCTGAATATATTTGTAACCAAATTCTGTCACATCTCTCTGAGTTAAGTTACAGCCCAGACAATTTAGTGTGTCAGTGTTATGATGTCATGTCTGGGGCAAGGTGTGGTGTCCAGGCTTTGTTACAAAACAAAGTTGGTAAGTATATTCCATATGTACACTGCTACAACCACCAGGTCCATTTACCAGTGATACATGCAATGGAATCAGAACCTCTGGCTAAGAAGTTCTTTGACTGGTCAAATTCATTGAACACATTTTGTCACCGACATTATGTTTCACACACATACAATGCACCCAAACTGAAAAGATTTCTAGAAATATGATGGACCAATCATTATGATGTCACAAAGTCCATTGTCAACAATGAGGAAGCTATAAGGGGGCTTCTCTCAGAGGTAGCATAGGCTGACACTGCCCCTTTTGACATTTGCATAGAGGCATGTGGTGTTTTGACCCAATGAAAAAAGCAGAATTTCTTCAATACAGGAAAATTCCTCCTTCATGTGCTTGGTGTGCTGAAACCAGCCAATGCAATTCTACAGGCACATGCAGTGGATTTGTGCACAGCTGGGGAGGTGGTGACAGCTTCACTGGCCACACTGAAGGAGATGAGATGCCACTCATTCTGGGAGGAGCATTTCTCTCAGTGTGGAAGTAGGCCTACCAATTCGCTCAAAAGGAAACGGAAAGTTAATTCACAGCTTGATGATAGTATTGTCGTGTCTATGCTTGGGCATGGTGACTCTGATGAACAAATTGCTCCTAATCAGACTTTTAAAAGGGCTACGTTCAGCATTCTTGATAGAGCTATTGTGGAAATGGAGACAAGATTCTCTCAGAGAAATGTTGAATTATTGAGGGCCACATCGCTTCTCCTGCCAAAATCAGAATTATTTCTTGATCATTTTCTCCTGAAACCACTTCATGCACTTGCAGGCACAGAGCAAAACAGCATGAGCTTGCAAAATGAAATTGTTGTGGCAAAAGCAATGTTGATTAATAAACTGCCAGCTGATGCTAATCTCTCTAAAGCATGCAAACACATTCAGCAGTACAAAGAGGCCTTCCCTTTGTTGCATTTGCTATATGTCACAGCACTCATCATTGGTGTGTCATCAGCTGCATGTGAGAGCTCTTTCTCTACTTTGAACCACATTCTCACTCCAGTCCGCCGAACAATGCTGCATTCAAGGAAGAGAAATTTAGTCATTCTGGCATATGAGAAAAACATCACAGAACATCTAGACATGAATGAATTTATTTCAAAATTTGCCAAGAGTAACTGCAGACCGGTCCTATAGATAATATCCAGATTAAACACTGGAAACTGATATCATATAGCCTCCCTAATGACTACAATGAGCCATGTTTCTGTACTTGCTCTCATATGTTGTATACATTTGACTTTATTGATATTTACTTTGTAGATGTAGTTCTATATTTGTTCACAAAAAATAATAATACAAGTTCTATTGCCTCTGTTAATTTTATTGAATAATAGGTTATGATTTATGCCACAATTTTTGCTTTTATATGTTATATAAAACTGTTGTTATTATTATTTGACCCCACTACAAAAATGAGGATGGATGGATGGATATGTTTTGCCCCCAGAGACAAGCCAAATGCCCACCCACACATGATGTTCTTGTCACACCTCTGTCCATAAACCAAAAGTATATTTTACTAGTTAAGAATAAATTTATGTAGCCTATCCTGCCATACAGGATGAGGATAAGAAAACACCCTTAGGTGGAGCCTAAATGAGCTTTGTAGGTACAGTGTGTTATTTTTTTTATTAATTTTTAAATGTGTATCCTCCACCAGCTTTCCTCCTGTGGTATTGTCTGGTTTCCAGACTCCAATATATTATAAAGTGCTTTTCAATAAATGTAACTTACGTATGGAACACTTCACAACAAATTGTGTATGTTAGCCTCTCTGCCCCCTTACAATTACATTCATTTGTTTCTGCTAAAGTTAATTTGTTTTCTTGGTAACACTTTAGTATCAGTACTGCATAAATGCATGTATTACTTGTTTACTCTTATGTAAGAGGACCTTAAGAAAGGCTTCTTTTAATGTTAATGACATCAGTAAACTGATTATTCAACTCTGCAATGTGGCGTACATAAAATAACTTCTTTGGAACGGTCTGAGGTGACTTAAGTAAAACGTATTCCCTCTGATATTGCATAATTAAGAACAAGACATATCAAATCCTTCATATTCATAAGTAATTTTAGCCGCTTATCAAATGCCACACTGTGCAGAGATAAAAGGCCTATTATTTCCTATTGCTTTGTAACCGTAATCTTTAAGACTAAAAGAAGCCTTTGTTCAGGTCTAGTTACATAAGAGTAAAATGAGTATTCGGAGTATCTAAACTAAAGCGTTACTGTTGTCATTTCTGCAGCCTTTTTGACTATCGCAACTGTTGTTTATTCTAAGACACCCTGACTATGCCGTTAATTTTCAAAGATGAAGTTAGACGGACAGAAACTACAAACATTCGGGCGCTTCTGAAATGAAAGCATACGTAAAAATAGATAACCAATCGGACGCTTGCGTGTCGCTAGCTGCAGAGTTTAGAAACAGGAATTGTTAAGGGAGGGGTGGGGAAACTTTCCAAGGTTGCAAGAAAAAAAAATCCGGCTACTTGGCAACTTGTCTTCGGTTCCCAAAAGCTGCATCAATGTGGAATACGAGCTGCTCAGCATACCTCTCCGAGGACTCACGCCGGTTCACGCTCCTGATTTACGGTAAGACCCTGCAGATCGCCGACACTGCCCGTTATCTTAGCGTGAGGGTCGAGAAACACCGGGTGGGCTTTTTCTCGCAATACGCTTGTATGCCGACACCGCTTGTGGTACCAACTGCAGCTGTATGTAGCTTTATCGAACTTGACGCATATCAAGGCATGTGCTATCGGCACCTTTTCTGTTTTGCATTTTCGACAAAAGCGAATATAAGATTAAAATCTACAAAAAGGCACAGCAGAGAACGCGTCCGGCTTCCTGCATTCGCAAACTTCCTCTGTAGAAACTGCTGAGAAAAGAAGAAGTGGCTGCTGAGAAACTGGTATTCAGCTAAAGGGTGTGCTTTTTAATCGGTGAATGGATGGAGGGCATCGATATCACCGGCCTTTTGTTTCACACTCTTACCTGCTGCTAGTCTCTTGTTCTTGTGCAAAAAGAAGAAGGAGAAGCCGGGGGCGCGAGATGCTGCGCAGGTTGTCATCAGGAGGACGGTTTGCTGCTGCTCTTATCTTAGGGGGTTGATATATCGCACAGATGAACATGTGGAAATGGGCTCAGGATTACAATTAGTATACTAGGTGTCAGGAAGTGTTCTGTTGCAAATCGTTTGTTGTACACTGTAAAGTCAAGCTAAGGGTGACGCTCCTGACCCTGAAATGGACCCCATCCGTTTTACAAAAGAGTCTATCGCAATTTTAGCAGACATTCCAAGGTTGTCAACATGGTCTGTATTAGACTATCCAAATGTGAATTATTTAATAAAACAAATAGACAGTTTTTATTGGGGGGAAAAGGCGCCCCTTCCTGAAGTTTACATTACTGTACTCCACATCAATTAAAATCATCAAGCCGCAGAGAAACACACTCAAGTCCTTCATACTTCCATTGCAGATACAGACAATAGTAGTAGTGTCATCCGGTTTTAAATGTCAATCTTAGTTCATGATTTGACACACTGAGAAAAAAACCTGATAGTGTGGCTATGGTAAGTTTCCATCAAGCAAGTTTTCTATTCTCTAGCTTTCAGTGACATTCACTGATACTGATGGTTTCCCTACTCTTAGTCATCTTTATTCTTTTTCTTTAACTCACTGCTGAATGTATTTTGTTTTATTGTACTTTATTTCTATTTATTTTATTTATGTTTTAATGTAAAACACTTTGGCTACAGCATTACTGATGTTTTAAATGTGCTCAATAATTAAATTGACATTGACATTAACAAAGCCATTGAATCCAGTGATAGTAATATGCAAATCAAAATACATGATATAAAACAAAGTCGAGTGCCAACACATGCATTTTTCATGTGGCATATTTAGTTCCACTTCCCAAACGAGATACAGTAGTCCATTAACCAGATAGCCCTCCTAAACTCCCCTGAAGCATTCCGTGTGTAATATTTAGCCAGCCAGGGGCCCCCATAAGGCAGCAGGATGTAAACTCCATTTTGTGGTTTGGACTGTAAAGCTACACAGCTCCCAATTCAGTTCAACCCACTGTGTGACCCTGAGTGTGTCACTTTATGTGTGTGGGTTCCAAATGTAACATTTATCTGGAAACTGTGGTATCATAAATATGTAAGGTGCCTAGCATATAATTATCAACCAAATGCGGGGCTGGCTTTACCATTTAGGTGAGCTAGGTGGTCAGCCTAGGGCGGCAAACGCTTGGGGGTCTGCATTTTTTTTAAACATTACAGACTCAATATAGAAACACATTTTGACTCGATACAACACTAAGCCAACACCTGCCAGCTCCTTTCTAACCTATGTTCCTCAGTATGCTTGAAACATCAAGGAGGAACCCCCCCCCCAACTGTTTGTTATAATATAAGTTTATCTAAACACCAAGGAGGATGAAGATTCACCCTTGCCCACACTCTTTTCAATGTAATATACATATAATAAAATCCTCAAAACTTTCATATATATATACAGTGGAACCTCGGTTTGCGAGCATAATTCGTTCCGGAAACATGCTCGCAGTCCAAAGCACTCGTGTATCAAAGTGAATTTCCCCATAAGAAATAATGGAAACTCAGATGATTCGTTCCACAACCCAAAACTATTCATATAAAAATGATTAATACAAAATATAAAGTAAAATACATAATACAAATTAACCTGCACTTTACCTTTAAAAAGAATCATGGCTGGTGTGAGTTTCTAAACTCATGTGGGATTCCACCCAACGGGACGACACGCGGAAGAGCATCCCAAAGCAATCGCAGACTCCCAGCGCTGTAGCATTTCGCCGTATAAGCGCATCCAAAAAGATGGCAGACATGCTATAAGCGCCTGCCGTCAATGGGTGATACAAGGAACATTATAAAGATCCCGCTACAATAAATAGCGCTGTTGCTGTTTCAAGCTGAATAATGCTGGTGTTGTTAAAGCACTGAGACTCAGCTTCGTGTTTTGGGGAGCAAGATGGGGACTCGAACTTCACAGCGCACACGTGCGCGCGCACACACACACACACACACACAGTCACAATGCTGTAGTAAACAGTATATGCTCGTACAGATGTTGACTATATGAGTGAGGCACGCAGACTCAGACGGAGAATAGGAGACGATTGCCAGAGAGACAGAGAGAGAGACGCGCTGGGCGAGCGAGATAATGAGAGAGAGACATGCGGGCAAGCGAGAGCGATAAGGAGAGAGAGAGAGACGCACTGCGCGGGAGAGCGATGAGAGAGAGAGAGAGAGACCGACCGACCGACCATCAGCTCAGTTGTGATCACATGACGCTCAGCAGAGAAAGTGTATCCATACTACTCGTATTGCAAGACATCGTTCGTTTATCAAGTCAAAATGTATTAAAAAATTTTGCTCGTCTTGCAAAACACTCGCAAACCAAGTTACTCGTAAACCGGGTTTCCGCTATATATATATATATATATATAATATAAGGTTTAGAGGTACCACTTACAGCTATGGCTATGGCAGTAAAATTCTAGCGCTACACTGGCAAAAAGTAAAATAGTAATAGTTGCGCATCAAGAGAAAAAAGTAAGATTGTCCAGTTTTGAAACTGAACACTTTAACGATATTTATCCATTTATATTATTAATACTAGAGGACCAAGGAGATAAACATACAGACAAAACATTATAAACCATAGATAGATAGACGGAGCAATAAAAAAGTATTCCCTGCTTTACATTAATACTTGGTGTCCTGAGGGAAGTCTGTGTGAACTGATGAGTATAAATGTACACATTGTATGATGTGTGTATGAATGTGTCTCAATTAAGTTCCAACAAATTCAGCCTTTCCTCCCTGACTCCCACACATCATGCATACATTTTCCTAAGTTTTGTAGTTTGCAACAACACAGGTCTAGAAAAAGTCATCAACAAATTGTTTAACTGTACAGCTAACATTTTTTTTCAAAGGGTACTGCCCTCTACCAGAAATAATTTTTCTAGTGTTGGTATGTCTGGAAAAGTTTACAAATAAAGTGAGAACAGTTGCCAGACTAGACGGTTTAACACACATTTGGGCAATGTCTTTAAACCACAGTGTGTGAAAAAAAACAAAGTGATCATGTTTGGATAGTTTATTTTTAAGAAATAGAATTAAACGACAAGGTGGACAGAGAGAAACAAACCTGAAGTATCCATTGTTGCTGTGAAAGTATGTTCATATTGTCCAGCAAAAGTAATGGAGCTAATAGTTAGCATTGCTGTCTCATTATTTCAGCATTCGCAGTTCACATCCTGTGCCCAGTGGTTTGGCTATATGAAGTTTGCACGTTCTTCCCATACATGCATGAGTTTTCCTGTGGATATTCTGGTTTTCTTCCCACATCCCAACTACATGAGTGTCAGGTCTATAAAAATTCTAAATTTGCCCTATGTAAATGTGAGTGTGTGATGTCTCCAACCATCCGCAACTCAGAACTGGGTTATTCTGATTTAGGAATGTTATGTTACCTTAATAATGGAGCAGTCTGAGCTCATAGTGATTTCTTTGTATAACAAGTCTCAGTTTTAAAAGAATGTTATATCCTAACTACAGGGTCACGGGGGTCTGCTGGAACCAATCCCAGCCAACACAGGGCGCAAGGTAGGTAACAAACCTCGGGAAGGGCGCCAGCCCACCACAGGGCACATACACACACACGAAGGACAATTTAGGATTGCACCTAACCTGCATGTCTTTGGAGTGTGGGGAGCAACCGGAGGAAACTCACACAGACACGGGGAGAACATGCAATCTCCACACAGGAAAGCGAACACAGGTCTCCTTACTGTGAGTCAGCAGTGCTACTACTGCACCATGTTGAAATTATTTGAAGGAAATGTACTTGAGGTAGCCATAAAAGGAACATTGAAATTTTATATTTTTTGTGAGTGTAATATGGCCCTCCTATGTTTAGCATTTCTATCTCAGTGCTCTAATAATCAGGATTCAAGTAATGGTCTCGTCTCTATCTGTAAAGAATATGCATGTTTTCACCATGTTCACATGGGTGTTCTGGTCTATTTCTGTATCCCAAAGATGTTGGGTAAATCACTGTGATATATTCGTGTCTAGGAGTGTGTGTGATAGTGTCTTGTGATGTACTGGTGTCCCAGTTAGACCTCTTTGCCTTGCCTTGCATAAGGATAACCCTGTAACTTTAAAAGATGTTTTCTTCTGAATAAAACTAAATATGTAACAGCTATTAAACGTTCCGTTATTTTTTGCAAATCTTGCATCACCACTTTTGAAAATGAAAATAGTACACATCAAAGCAGAGATCATTTTTAAAGCCTATTTCAATGTGACCCACTAATCTGCTCCATTTAACAAAAAATAACATCACATTCTCAAAATCCTTTTGTCCAATTATTTACCTTAACTCAAACTTATTCATAATGCACCCTGGAAAGGGTAGCAAATCTGACTGATCAGTTCAAGTTAAATTTTAATTCTTCTTCGACTAAGTGCAGCATTTGCTAAGGTAGTAAAACAGACATCATTGTAGAACTGTAATTGTATGTTTCATTGTCAATCTGCACTCATTCTGTGATCAAATGCTGTCATATACTATTATAACTGGAAATTCACCTAGTCTGACATAATAGTTTGTGATCCATAACAATTTTCACCATAATTTTGAGCTCCTACACCGCTGGAGATGTTACAAAATTCTAATATGTTTAGAATGTGCCTCATCACATCAGAGTTTATTATAAGCATGGGTTAAATATTAGGGCAGGCCCTGTAGTTAATTCATGGATGGAGGAGCACCTATGCAAATACAGTAACAGGAAATCCAAATTATTTCGAGTTCATGCAGCTCACCAAAAGCTTAACCTACATTTCCTTCTCTGTGAGATATGGCAGGGTCACACAGTAAGAGCATTTTGATGATTAGTAGCCTTTCAAAGAAGAAAGACCAGACATGTTTTTTCACTCATTTAAAAATAACTTTAGGCTACAATTTTTAAATAATGGTAGGACTGTCAGTATTATTTCTTCTCTGTCATTTTAAGTTGAGGATAACACAGCACATGTTCTGTGCTGAACTTGTTGACATTAAGTTAACTGACTCTTACAGGTAACAGGCATTTGGTTTTATTCAAATACTATTTTTGCTTTGCATATGTTTTTGCATGTTGCATACCCTTTATGTAGACTGAAAGATCCTTCTTGAAAGTTTTGCTGTTGCCTTTCACAATTTGATTACAAAAAAGCCTGAATACAAATCTGACATTAGATTAATTAATTAGATGGCATCTGGTCTTTAATTACTCTTACATGAAGAGTATTTTCTAGAGAAAGTTAGCTATCACCCCCTGCAAATTATCATGTCTCTACTGCCTATTGTACCTTTGATTCTCAAAGACACTTAAAATCCTAAAAGGTTCTTGTTCAAGTAAATCTCTCTCCTAGACCTTTTTATCTGTATATTTGTTTTATCTGTATCTTTTATCTTTATCTTTATGGGCCTCTTCCCATAAAGGACAATCCTACCTTCATTAAAAGGTAAAAACAAAAAGACAGAATTTGCTTTGACGTGTAACACTTGAAGCACACCAGCCCGAGCCTTTGGTTTTTCCTAGTGCTCCTCTGCTGGACCTGGCAGGGAGTTGGAGCAAAGTATGATATAGTATAGGAAGAACAATAGAGCAGTTAATGGCTAGGCTGGCACATGCTTCAGTAGCACATTCTGATAGTTCATGGCCTTAGAGGCAGAGTTTCAAAGAAGAAGTTTTATGTGAAACTGGAAAATAAAAAGAAATGATTAAAATGAGCAGAAGAATATAGACATTGGATGGAAGATGAATGGAAAAGCAGAATCTCAGAGTCATCTTTTCACTGTTGTAGATGAACCTGGTATTCACCATGTAATTAAGGAAGAAGCTAGCTGAGGACCTGCAGGGCATTTTTTTCTCAAACTACAGACTCTGGTTTCCTTATTTTGTTGTGCAGTTACCCAACTGGGTCTTCCTCTTTTTTCTATCCTGATTAGATCCAGTTTGCTCTCTTCTTTTAAGACAGTAATAGACACATTTGTAGGAAATCTTCAGTTTCTTGGCAATCTATTACATGGAATTAACTGAAATGATTCTTGAGAAAAATGTTTCATTTTGGTCATTTGTGAACCCAGAACTGATCTTTAGGAACGCCTGTATCCTTGCAACTCAGGTGAACAGAAAAACAGGTTTCAGCTATGCTATTACAATTAATAAGGTTTCTCCAATGACCGATTACTATTCATACATGACTAGTGCAGTGAGGACTCAAACAATCAAAGCTGATGCATCAGAGTGCTTTCTGGTTTTTATTTAAAACTATCCAGACAATTAAGTGTGCAATAAATAAATAATCCATAAAAGCAGTGTCTTTCCTTGGGAGTAAAATAAATGAAATTAAATAATCCATATCAAGATTAAAAGCCAGAATAGAAATTAGAAATTTAAAATCAGGTTATTTTTCAGTCCTCTTACAAGTCTCAGTGCCTTTCTTCAAAACTGTCTTCACTCTGCTAATCTCCGCAGTGAGGCTGAGACTCTAGTATATGTGGTCAACCATTTTATCGGTTGTGTCCCAGCCGCCTCAGTCGGTCACTCACTTTGATGCCCAAGCTTGGCACCGTCATACTGCCGCCATGTCTCAGAATTCATGAAACAATCCCTCAGAGCCCTTTTGTCCCTCTGCTCCCTGAGCACTCAGCAAGAGCATCACTATCAAGGCCCACTCTCGACCTCCACGTTTTCTACCCGTCTGCACCTGTCTCACACCACTTTTTACTGCTCCACTTCTCTTAGTTTTGAAGATAATGGAGGTAATTACCACAATAATAATTGTTTCTTTTTGCTGCACTTGTACAGTATATTCCTGATTGAGGGTTTTTTTGTAGTCTTTATGATTGCTAAGATATTTACCCTTAAGTTCTTAAGGAGTTTACTGAGTACATATTTAAACCCTTGACACATATTTTAGGAAGTTATTGCACACTGCAATTCTGAACGACTGTAAAATGGCAAATATTATCCCATTATATTAAAAGGGTGGCCGTGCAAATCCAAGCAGCTATAGGCCAGTAAGCTTAATGTGCATCACAGGAAAATTAATGGAAGGAATTATTAAGGAAAAGAATGAGAAACACATGGCAAGGACAGGAGTTATTCTGAGCAGTCAGCATGGGTTCAGTAGAGTGAGATCATGTTTTACCAACATGCTGGAATTCTGTGAGGAAGCAAAAAAGGGTACCATCAAAGTGGACCATATGATATTATTTATCTGGACTTTCAGAAAGCATTTGATAAGGTGCCACATGAGAGGTTGGGCATCAAACTAAAAGAAGTGGGAGTTCAGGGTGATGTTTTTAGATGGGTGTAGAATTGGCTCAGACACAGGAAGCAGAAGGTGATGGTGCGAGGAACCTCATCAGAACTGGCAGATGTAAAGAGTGGTGTTCCACAGGGGTTAGTGCTAGGGCCGCTGGTATTTTTAATATGTATAAGTGATTTGGATAGGAATGTACTATAAGTAACAAGCTGGTTAAGTTGGGCAGATGATATCAAGATAGGTGGATTGCCAGATAATCTGGAATCTGTTTCAATCATTACAGGTGGACCTGGACAGCATACAGTCTTGGGCAGATTTGTGGCAAATGACGTTTAATGTTAGTAAAAGGAAAGTATTATACATAGGAAGTAAAAATGTTAGGAAACTTTGAATACACAATGGGAGGGCTGAAAATCGAGAGTACACGTTATGAAAAGGATCTAGGAGTTGCAGTGAACTCTACACTATCAACTTTTCAACTGTTTTCAGCCATTAAGAAGGCTAACAGAATGTTAAGTTATATAGCATGGTGTGTATAATACAAGTCCAAGGAGGTTATGCTCAATGTTTATAATGCACTGGTGAGGCCTCATCTGGAGGACTGTGTGAAGTTTTGGTCTCCAGGCTACAAAAAGGACATAACATCACTAGAAAGAGTCCAGAGAAGAGCGACTGGGCTGATTCCAAGGCTATAGGAAGATTAAAAGAGCTGAGCATTTTCAGTTTTAGCAATAGAGGATTGAGGTGACATGATTGAAGTGCTTAAAATTATGAAGGGAATTAGTACAGTGGATTAAGACTTATTTTAAAATTGAGTTCATCAAGAACAAGGGGACACAGTTGGAAACTTGCTAAGGGTAAATTTCACAGAAGCATTAGGAAGTTTTTCTTCACACAGAGAACCATAGACACTTGGAATAAGCTACCAAGTAGTGTAGTAGACAGTATGACTTTAGGGACTTTCAAAACTCAACTCAATGTTTTTTTTAGAATAATTAAGTGGACAGGAATGGCCAAGCTTTTGTTGTGCTGAATGACCTGTTCTCATCTAGATTGTTCTAATGTTCTGGGGCCTCATGTATAACGCCGTGCGTAGAACTCGCACTATAACATGGGGTAAGCACAAAAGCCGAAATGTGCTTACGCACAGAAAAATCCAGATGCAGGAATCTGTGTGTACTCCAACTTCCACGTCCTTCCGTTACATAAATCCCGATCAGCGTGAAAACTAACGCGTGACGCGCATTTTGTAACGCCCCAAATCCTCCCAGAATTACGCCTCTTTGAATATGCAAATCAATATAAATCGCCCTTAAGCGCAGCCTTCTGTGAAAAGACAATGGGAAAAGCACGGGGAAAATATAAGAATTTCAGCGAATACCAAGTGGAGGCAAAGAAAAAACATACTATTTGTTCAAATAAACCGTGGTATAATCAACAAAATGAAGTTGATCGAGTGACATAGCGTGTTGGAGAAACTTGAAAGCTCACATTCACAAAATCGCACAGTGCCGGAAATAAAAAAGAAGTCACATATCAAAGTTGCCGTGAAAAGAAGAGTTGTAAGCCCACTGTCTGAGTGTCATATGAAAGTTTATTAGGGTACAGAGACAAAAGGCACACGGTGGGGAAAAAGCACGAAATGTCAACTTTAATCTCGAATTTTCCACTTTAATCACGTAGTTTATTTTGTCATTTAGTAGAACATTATAAACTTCATCTTAAAATCGTTTAATTAACCAGTTTCTCAAAATTACATCGTAATTAAAGTAGCACGTTAAATGCTTTGTTTTGTATTTGATCTTCTACTGTATGTGATCTATGTGTGTGAATCACTACTTGCTTCTTAAACTGGCTCTCTTCCTCCAACTGGACACAGAGTCCATTACATTTGTGATATTACAGCTCTCTGAATAACTAAAATACTGAGATGTATACGTGATGTCATTTTCATGATGATAGGAGCTAAAGCACATTATTAAACATGTGTTTCATGAGCCTCGTGCTCATGACAAGCATTTATCTTTTGTCGAAATTTGTCGCTGCGTTTTTAGCTGTGTTGTTATTTTCTCTTTCTGTTTTATATTCAATATATATTGGCGTAGCCGCCACTGCAGTCCTTGCTTTTCTTTCCCCAAGTAACCGATCGGCATACAATCAGCTCTGTAATAGACGTTAAGCCATCTGTAAGCTTAGCGCCGATTCTTCAAAACGTTTAAAGAACATTGAAATATCTTCGTAGTACATGTTTAATTATTCTATCCTTCACGACACTCCCAGTGAAGAATATAGATTATTTAAATGAAGTTAAAGTTTTATGTGTATAATTTAACAAACATATTTTGCTTCATTTCACCTTAAAAATGATATCGTCATCATATGTAAATACGCTTTATAAAGTGGCTCAGGTTGTGAGATATTATAACTGTAGTGCAAGTTTACAGTGAGGTGATTGTGCTTATAAGTACAAATCGTTCTACAAGGAGCAATTGATTGAGTGCATTTAAAGTTCTTGGGATTAAACTGTTTCTGAACCGCGAGGTCTGTACAGGAAAGGCTTTAAAACATTTTGCAGTGGCTGAGACAGCGTGTCCTTAAAGCTGTATACCGATAATTCTCTTTCCGATCAGCTGCTGCTGTGATTCACACTCAGATACAGTGATATAAATACTCCGAGTCGTGCAGTGAGAGTAATATGGAAAAAAATGATCCGCTGTGGCAACTCCTAACGGGAGGAGCTGAAAGAAGAAGAAGAAGAAGTGAGAGTAACAACGCTAAAGCAGTTATGGTATTTGGAATACTATGGCTGTTCCCTGGACCATTATATTGTTACGAGTTAATTACAATCAGATGCATTACACTAATAAACAATATGCGGTTAGTTTCTGTGTATTTATAAAGCCGCGTCATGAAAATAATGAGTAACCACACAGGAACAGTACCATTGCTTTGACGCTGGGTGCCGCCAGTTTGCAAAACCGAGTGGAGAACTTGCGTACGACAAGCCATGAGGTACCGTGGAAAAGTGCGTGGCTTTACGCCAAGTGTAGGTTTTATACATCACGATTTGAACGTGGAAAAGTTCTTACGCAACATTTCTGTGCGTACGCACCGTTTATACATGAGGCCCCTGGTGTTCTAAAATTGCCTGCCTCTGCCAGTTTCTTCATATTTGGTAATAAGTAGGGCCCACGATTTACTGCGGCCCGTGGAATTTAGGGTTTTGCAGCGGTAAAACGCCACACTGTGGAATTAACCTAACTGCCACGGAAAATACCAAATCTGAATGAAATCTCACCATTTGAGGCATATTAATATTAGTATGATTAGTTTTGATTACTTCTTTAAGTTCTTTCTTTAGCCTATTGCATCATCTCATTAATATCTCGTTCGTTGCTACTGAAATCGAACACAGTGGATCTACAGTCCAGTTAAAGAAGCTGTCGGTGTTGCTGCAAAGTACTGATAAACTTAACAAGCTGAGAGCTGAACTTGAATTTGTATCTGTTCACAACCAGCCAATTATGAACACTCTGACTTCTTTTGAGACACAGTCACTTATGGCTGTCAATGTCTACAACAAAGTGTCTGACTTACTGTCTTGCTTGAAATCGTCCGAATTGCCAAATTGCAACCAGCAGCTGTGAAGATGCAAAGCACAATGCTGCTGCTAAACTTGAAGAATATTTTGTAGGAACCAAACAGCCGGCAATAGATTTATTCAGATCTGTGAGACTATTTGATCCATGGCAGCTACCACTCTTATCAAAGAATTTAGCTGATCATGCATAATCAGTGCCAACAATGATGGCTGCAGCAGATGAATGGCAAGCTTATCCGGACATAGCATCTAGTGAAGTAATTCCAGCGGATATCACTGCCTTTTGGCGTGCCTTAGAGGATAGACTGCCTCTGCGATATTCTCAGTCACAAGAAAACCTATGAGCTTACAGTGACGTTTTCTTCAACAATAAATAAACAATAACTTTAGAAACATTATTTGATAGTTTGTTGAGAATAATATTATGCCTACATATGTTTCAGCATCGTTTGCCTAAAGCATATCTGTGGATTAAAATGTGCGGATGTGAACGCTTTGATATACCTATATTTGATTAGTATTACGAATTATGATTGATTATTATTAAGGATTAAGAATAAGAAAAATTGCATTTATTTTGCTTGGGTTATGAATTAGTCTTATGGAGTTCTGCATTTGCCGCGCCGCGGTACGCCGCAGAATTAAAAAAAACATGTCACCGAATTTACGATTTCTTGCCGCGGTAAATCATGGGCCCTAGTTATAAGTGTGGATCATACTTTCTAAGTTGTACTGAATGTACCTGATAAGTGCATCCACGTTATTTGCAGGGCACTACACTCGTTGATGTGTTTAAAAATAGTCAAGGTACAGATTTGTTATCTACATGACACCATAGGTGTCAGTGGTTGTGACATCACCATGCCCTACATGAAGCATTACCAGGCCAGCACATCTTTCATGTATGGAGTAGGAACTACTGAAGATACTCGCCTATTAGTCGACCTCGCAGATAAGTCTAGTGTATTGTTTAAGCTGAAAATTATAAAATTTGTTATGACCCGCGTATAAGTCGAGGGTAAAGCTTGACAGCCTATCAAATTCTTTGAATTTCATAATTATACCCAATGTACCTAGGCCCAGACTTTCAACATTTTAATCTTTGAAGAATTTTAGTAAGCCAAAATTAAAACTCCAAAAACATTTTTATTCATTTACTTACAGTTAGAATAATTCAATTAAATTCGTATTCAAATCCCTCACATATAATAAAGTGGCCCTAAGTGTCTTCTTCAAATCCTTCAAAGTCTGACTCTTGTTGGGATCAGAGCTTAAAATAGCAGCCTGACATCCCAATTATACTGAATGTGGGATGTGGGTGGAGTTTTGGGATTGAGTGTTTGTTGATGGCGTGGTGGGGCTCCCGTGTTTTGGTCTCTGTGAAGCTAAAACAGGCACCTTAAAAAGAAGGAGATAATAAAGTCAACCATTGAGCAGTCAAGCTTTGTATGTCACTCCCTGCTGTAAATTAGAAGAAAGGAACTCAGGGACAGGGTTTTACCCCAGAGCACGTTGCTTTGGCCCTGGAGCTTCACACCACTGGACACGAAGAAGGAGAAGCTCCCCTGCGTCACCCCGACCACGGTCCGGAGACAGGCAGGAAAGGTAACACTGGGGGCTCGTCCGGGATTATTCCTGCCAGCACTAGTGAGTGACACGAAGCCTGTAAAACTTAAAGAAAATTGGTGCATTCTCTCGGTGGAGTGTGTAACTAGGAAACTGTGAATGGCGACAAAACTAGGGATAGACGCTGAACTGGAAGCAGAGTTTTCCAAAGCCACCGCAATTAGCACCAACCC
Source organism: Polypterus senegalus (assembly GCF_016835505.1). Taxonomy (NCBI): domain Eukaryota; kingdom Metazoa; phylum Chordata; class Cladistia; order Polypteriformes; family Polypteridae; genus Polypterus; species Polypterus senegalus. The sequence continues at coordinate 65,423,398 of NC_053161.1, forward strand.
CTTTAGGACATTACCCACGCAAGAGGAAACTATGTCCCACCGTTTTCCACTAGTAAACTGGGAGAAAAGTGTCGAGGATGGGATTGTCGGACGCAAACGTGAGCGCCATTGTAACCCTTTCGTACAGACGGTGTGGACTGAACTCCGAGAACATGCAGACTCAGTCGCTATAAAGCCTAAACTGTTTTGTGAAGAGTATTACTTGGCGATTCGACTGCACACCTACGGTACCAATCCGTTTATTTCATATGTAACAAACGAAGATACTTATGACAGCGGGATCGAGACCCATTCATTGATATTGCGCTTTAAAATCCGGTGCACATTATGGTCCGAAATACTGTATGTTTCTGGTTACCGCAATCTACTGGCAGCTAATGGTATGTTTGTTATCTAAAACCTGCAAAAGCTAATGCTCAAATTCAAGTGCGGTATTTCACAGTTTAAAGAATTATTTAATGAAATTAGTGTTGCCCCGTGGATAAGTCAACTTTGTGTTTTTGAATGAATTTTAAGGCATACATTTTTCGACTTATACATGAGTATCTACGGTAACTGTTGATTCTGGGAATCTTCAGAAAAAATTAGTGGGAAAAATATTTCTGGTTCCTGGATGCAAGTTAAAAAGAGGCATTACTGATCTAGTGATTTAAAAGTAAGAATTATTCATTGATTCATTCATTTCTTACGGTAGATTGTGCAATATGAACTGATGAGCAGACTGTGATCATTATGTTAATGATTATACTGTAGATCTGGCAATTTATACAAGAAAACATAAAGTGTTATATTTGTGGAGGCACGGGCATCTTCTTTGTTTGTTTCTCACTTGTACATTCTTGTGCAGTGGAATATTTCCAGTCTGTAATAGACATTTTCTAATTTGTTACCCTTTCTCATTATGCTTTTTTTGTCTCATTCTAGTTCAGTTTAGTCATGGAACAGCTAAATGAGGATAAGGAGCCTGTGATTTTCAGAGAAGACAAAAAGAGAAGAAGGGGAAAAATGAAAGCTTTTGTATCTTCTACTAACATAATTACAATGGATCAAATAGTTGTGGAATTTATCCTCCCTTCTTATGGAAAATTTAACAAAACTCAGGAATCTGTATTACTTGATCTTACTGGAAACTGCACTGTTGAGCAAGTTAAAACACAGCTGTGGATGAAAGCGATTGAGATCAGTGAATGCCCTGATTTCTATCAAAAGATCACTCCTGATCAGTGTATATTACTCTATCAGAAGAAAGGACAGTGGTATGAAATTTATGACAAGCATCAGGTGTTCCAAACTCTTGACTGCATACGCTATTGGAAAGCTTTAAAAAAAGATGTGGGAAAAATTCACTTAGTCCACAGAACACAGCTTTCTGAAGAATCTAGACAATACCAGTCCTATCTAAATTATCTGATAGGCTATGATGTAACAGATGTCAGCAATGTTCATGACGATGAGCTTGAGTTTACTAGGCGGAAACTTTTGACCCCTCGAATTGTTGAATTAGCCAATCGAGATGCCAAACTGTACTCAATGGATCATTTTATAACTAATAAGCCTATGCCAGAATTTCTTTTGAGTAAGATCAGTAACAATAATATTTTAATTGTCATTCACCGAGAGAGAGCAAGTCAGACGATCAAAGTCGACCTTGATGACACACCAAAACAAATACTTGAAAATTTTTTTACAAAAATTGCTAAAAAGAGGGCACTGCTTGGCATTTCAGAAGAAGACAGTGAATCAGATTTTATTCTGAGAGTCTGCGGTCGAGATGAATACATTTTTGGTGATGTTCCAATTAAAAATTTTCACTGGGTCAGACAGTGTTTGAAGAATGGTGATGAAGTCCACCTTGTTTTGGAGTCACCCCCAGATCCAGATAAAGATATTGTCCAGAAGGAGGACTGGTCTCTAGTTGATGACTGCACTGGTGTTGCAGGGTCACATGAGCAGCTGACTATAAAAGAAAAGGACCACGAGAAGCTCTTCACAATTTCACTGTGGGACTGTAACAGGAAATTTAGAGTCAAAATACTTGCTATTGATATTCCAGTTCTTCCTCGAAATTCAGAGCTAATAGTTTTTGTTGAAGCAAGTATCTTTCATGGGCAACAGTTGCTGGCACAACAGCGAACATCCTCTAAGCCATTTACTGAAGAGGTTTTATGGAACATTTGGCTAGAGTTTGATATTAAGATCAAAGATCTGCCAAAAGGAGCCCGGTTAAGTTTGCAGGTATACTGTGGCAAAATCCAATCCCAGATCTCAAAGAGTAACTTTCAGGACAGCAATAATTTTGACTCCAAATCTAAGAATCGCCTTCTCTATTATGTCAATCTTTTGTTGATTGATCACCGATCACTTCTGAGACAAGGAGAGTATATCCTTCATATGTGGAAAATGCCAGAGAAAAGTGAAGATCACAGTAGTGTCAATGCAGACAAACTCACTTCTGCAACCAACCCTGACAAAGAATCGTCCATGGCTATAGTTATAATGCTTGACAAATATGCCTATCCTGTTGTTCTCCCCAAAAGCCTTGATTCATCAGGAGCAGAAAGTGGAAGGTCAGCACGGGATATGCCTAACCACTTACGCAAACAGTTTGAGGATATTGTCAAAACTGACCCTTTGTATCCACTGAGCCCAGAAGATAAGGAACTGCTGTGGCATTTCAAGAATGAATGCATGAAGTGCCCACAAGCATATCCAAAATTCCTCAACTCAGTGCAGTGGGGTAAGCAAGCTGCAGTTTACACAACACATTGCCTACTTGAAAATGAGGACACATGGGATCGGAATAAGCTGGATGTTGGATTAGCAATGCAACTGCTAGACTGCAATTTCTCAGATGAAAAAGTCCGCACAATGGCTGTAAGAAAACTTGAGAATTTGGAAGATGATGATGTTCTCAGATACCTTCTGCAGCTTGTACAGGTAAACAACTACTTTATTTAGTTTGAACCTATTTATGACATTTGTTGTTAGTTCTATTCCTAATCTATTCATAATGTACCACAAACATGAGTAAATGTTCCAACGTTCTTCTTACTTTGTATTAAAGTAATTATCAAGTAAGAGGTGTTACCATCCTAAGGTGTGGAATATCATCACAAAACAGTCCAGGCAATAAACAGAAATTAACTTTGAGTTTGGTCTGATATATGTGTAACAGATACTTAAGAAAAAGGGATAAGCAGAAAGATTTTACAGCACATTTTCAAACGAGCATGTAACCACAGATCTTATCATCTGGCATAACTTGCCTCATTTACCAGTCAAAAAGATCACAAAGCAGACCCCATTTCTTAGTTTTGCTAGTTTAACAGATAACATTTCTAGTTTGTGTATTGTGGAGTTTATTCTTCCTGTGAGTTCTTTCTTGCCTAAATGATTATTTCACTATACAATATTATGCTTTATTTTGCTTTATAAATTGGCTTTGCATTTTATGATTTTAATTTTTTAATTCTTAAAAAAAGCCCAAACATCATTTTTATTTTGAGGTTTGTTTTATAGTGAAAAATGTTAGCATCATGCTTATGACATTGTTACACTGCCATTTTGTGAATTTCTGCATGACTGAAGCCTTGTTGTTTAAGGTTAATATGCTTGTTGCAAGTAGTGTGACTCAGGGTCACATGACATATTGTGTCATGACTCCCTGCTTACATAAGATGGCAGCACACTAACATTCTGTGTCCAAATTTATAGATACACTCCAAAATCACTGTGCAGGACCATCTTAACAGCATCATATTCCCCCGGGCAAAGTAGTGCTTTGAGGCTTCTGTTTTGATAGCAAAACAGAAACATAGATAGGCATCAGAAACATTGTGGACCCAGCTCATGTGGCCCCCAGCCAGTGCCCATTGTGCCTATATGTTAAGATGGCCCAGGGGTAATTCTTTGTTTAGGGTCAAGAATTATTGCATACTTCCTCTTTTGACGTTGATTCTTGGTTTACATATTGAGCAAATGTTTTTGGTTTTCTTTTTAAACTTTCTAGTTTTGACCACTTTTATCTGGCTAAGATTGATAAGTTGTTAATTTCTCATCTCTAGGTCTAGCCTAAATCTGTGGTTCCCAAACTCGATCCTGGGGACACACTATGGCTGCAGGTTTTTGTTCCAACCAGATTCACAGTCGGTCATAATAATCAATAACAACTGATCTCATTTAATTAGCTGGTCTTTTTTACTCTTCTCATATTCTGCATTCAGAAAAACACAACATTATGTTTTTTACATTTATAAGACATTTAGAAATATTTCTCTGTGATTTAAGTAGAAATAAATAAGTAGAAATAATTCTTTTTTTTGTTTCCTATTATTTTCACCTTTTCCTGTGTAGTTTGCTTCCTTCATTTAACCTTAATAGTTGTACAGGATATGTACGAGGGAAGTGTGACTGTGGTGAGGTCTGCGGTAGGAGTGATGAATGCATTCAATTTGGAGGTGGGATTACATCAGGGATCGGCTCTGAGCCCTTTCTTATTTGCAATGGTGATGGACAGGTTGACAGACGAGATCAGACAGGAGTTCCCATGGACTATGATGTTTGCTGATGACATTGTGATCTGTAGCGATAGTAGGGAGCAGGTTGAGGAGACCTTGGAGAGTTGGAGATATGCTCTAGAGAGGAGAGGAATGAAGGTCAGTAGGAACAAGACAGAATACATGTGTGGAAATGAGAGGGAGGTCAGTGGAACGGCGAAGATGCAGGGACTACAGTTGGTGAAGGTGGATGAGTTTAAATACTTGGGATCAACTGCACAGGGTAATGGGGATTATGGAAGAGAGGTGAAGAAGAGAGTGCAGGCAAGGTGGAATGGGTGGAGAAGAATGTCAGGAGTAATTTGTGACAGACGGGTATCAGCAAGAGTGAAACAGAAGGTCTACAGGATGGTAGTGAGACCAGCTATGTTATATGGGCTGGAGACGTTGGCACTGACCAGAAAGCAGGAGACAGAGCTGGAGGTAGCAGAGTTAAAGATACTAAGATTTGCACTGGGTGTGATGAGGATGGATAGGATTAGAAATGAGTACATTAGAGGGTCAGCTCAAGTTGGACGGTTGGGAGACAAAGTCAGAGAGGCGAGATTGCATTGGTTTGGACAGGTGCAGAGGAGAGATGCTGGGTGTATTAGGAGAAGGATGCTAAGGATAGAGCTGCCAGGGAAGAGGAAAAGAAGAAGGCCTAAGCGAAAGTTTATGAATGTGGTGAGAGAGGACATGCAGGTGATGAGTGTAACAGAACAAGATGCAGAGGACAGAAAGATAACGAGAGCAGCCAAAAGAAGAAGAGTGACAATTAACAACCAGCACAGCAGACACCCGGGATGATGAAAGCAGAAACGACTTCAGTGTTAGACTTGCTAATTAGTAAATAATCAATTAAATAACCAGAACACCTAAAAAAAGCAGAATATAAATTAGGTTGAAAATGCTGTTAACGACCTGAAAAAAAAAAAAAAAAAATATATATATATATATATATATATATATATATATATATATATATATATATTCCCCATATAACTGCGTATTACATTTTAATAAAAATCTACCTAACTTCATTTGTAATTTCTACAAATCATCTGGTAAATTTTCATCTTTCACTATAGAACACTGAGATTGCAGATAAACTTTTTATCAATCTTAATCATTCTTCAAGATGTTTAACATTTCTTTTTCGACAACGATTTTGGTTTTCATATTGGGCTTTAATAATTAAGGTCATCATTGTTTTTGAATGTATACCTAAATGGAGTCTAGTCTTGCCCATCCTTATATTGCCATCTCAGCTGCCTGTTTCCAGGTAGGCATAATGGTAATGTATTATTTGCAAAGGCCAAGTTAACAAAATGTACAAAGCGAAATGGGAAAAGTTATCAAAAGTATACAAAACAGAAAGAGCTAAGTTATCAAAAATTTACAAAGATTGAAGAATGAAGTTATCACAAATATACATAGGAGAAAGGGCCAAGTTATTACAAATATACAAAAGCCAGGATATCAAGTAGTCCAAAGTGCAATAAACCAGGAGTGCCCAAACTTTTTTCTTTCTCCAGTCAAGTGCAATATATCAGTATTATTTTAGTGCTCTGATATGGGAGAAACAGCCACGTTTTGTAATTGTAACTGCAAATTAGTTCCACAGCCATATCTATCACTAAACTAACCAACATACAGCAAATAAGAATTAGAGAATTAATACAGTGGACTAGTAAAAGCAGCTTCTAATTTTAGTAGTCAGGGCAATAGCAGTTTGCAAGTCTTGGGCAACATCAATCATGGCGGATCCCTACTTTCACTTAATAATTTTCATTCAAGAGAATGCTGGCTCTCATACATAGGCTTATCCAAAAAGGCAGACAATTTATTTGGCATATAATCTTATGTTTGGACACCTCTCTTCCAACAGCAGCTCACAGAATTGCCTTTTTATCTCAACTGTTGTCCTGACCTTCATCTGAATGTCATTTTAAAGAATTAGAATTTTGTTCTTTGGCTGCTATTGTGTCAAAGTGAGAAAGTAATCCCACACACATGTGCAGTAGACAACAAGCTCCAATAATGTAAAATCAGAGACACGGGTGCTGAACTCAGATGAGAGGTTTTGAATTTGTGCACTACAACGTGCAATGTCAAGCCCTGCAGCATCTTTGAAACTTATTGAACAGTTGACAGATGTATTCTTTATGCTTTAGAGCAAATGAAGACAACTTTATTGGGTAGCACGCCTACAGCCAACAATCTGGCAACAAGGATTTTCACAAAGTACTCTACAAGTTTTAAACACACGTAAGGATTACAATGTGCACTGAATAGATGATTAGGCTGCTTGAAAAAAGTACATTGTCAAATAGAACATTTATCCATAATTCATTCATTCATTGGCACTCACTTTGCAATTGATTGGTCAATTGTGAACAATTGGTTGAGCACCCCTACAAAAGGCCCAAACTTATAAAATGCCTACTAGTTACTGAAAACTAAAATATATTTTAAGATTAAACCAAATCCATAAAACAGCCAAAATACTTTTAGTCCTAAAATATAAAAGGTCAAAACTACAAAGTAAATTAAAAGGCAAGAATCAAAAATTCTAAAATATATAAAAATATTCTCAAAAAAACAAAAACTTACTTGAGAATTCAGCGGTCAACTTGGATGCTGCTAAGCCCTTAAATAAGCCTCAGGTAGCAGCCCTGTTTGCTGCTCACCTGCAGCTTTTGGACGCCATGAACTTTATGTTCAACATACAGAGGGAAATTCTAATAGGCTAAATTAACACAATTACAGGATAAAAGGAAAATTACAAAAAGGTTAACACAAACAAGCAAACCTAATAAAGAATTATTACATAATAAAATCATTAACAAAATAATTTCATTAACAAAACAATTTACATAAAAAGTAAGTGGAAAACAATAAACAACACTAAAACCAATGCACTACCTGTGGAGTCACTCAGTTACATCCAGGCTTAGGGCAAATATTAAAATATTCCCATTGGTGGGCCCTTGAAGAAAAATATTGCTTGAGTGTCACACAGTTTTTTAAAGGCCAAATCATCTGGCCTTTAATGCACTGCTCATATGACTTGAAGGACAGCATAGTCCCCAATGTTATGAAGACACAGAAATCTCAAAGGACCAGGGGCCTCATGTATAACGCCGTGCGTAGAACTCACACTATAACATGGCGTAAGCACAAAAGCCGAAATGTGTTTACGCACAGAAAAATCCAGATGCAGGAATCTGTGAGTACTCCAACTTCCACGTTCTTCCGCTACATAAATCCCGATCAGTGTGAAAAGTAACGCTCATGCACGCGCTTTATGTAACGCCCCAACTCCTCCCAGAATTACGCCTCTTTGAATATGCAAATCAATATAAATAGCCCTTAAGCACAGCCTTCTGTGAAAAGACAATGGGAAAAGCATGGGGAAAAATATAAGAATTTCAGCGAATACCAAGTGGAGGCGAAGGAAAAACATACTATTTATTCAAGTAAACCGTGGTATAATCAACAAAAGGAAGTTGATCGAGTGACATAGTGTGTTGGAAAAACTTGAAAGCTCACATTCACAAAATCGCAAAGTGCCAGAAATAAAAAAAGAAGTCACATATCAAAGTCGCTGTGAAAAGGCGAGTTGTAGCCCACTGTCTGAGTGTCATATGAAAGCTTATTAGGGTACAGAGAAAAAAAGGCACACAGTTGGGAAAAAGCACGTAATGTCAACTTTAATCTCGACATTTCCACTTTAATCACGTAGTTTATTTTGTCATTAAAGTAGAACATCATAAACTTCATCTTAAAATCGTTTAAATAACCAGTTTCTCAAATTACATCGTAATTAAAGTAGCACGTTAAATGCTTTGTTTTGTATTTGATCTTCTATGTGGTCTATGTGTGTGAATCACTACTTGCTTCTTAAACCGGCTCTCTTCCTCCAACTGGACACAGAATTCATTACATTCGTGATATTACAGCTCTCTGAATAACTAAAATACTGAGATGTATACATGATATCATTTTTATGATGATAGGAGTTAAAACACGTTATTAAACCTGAGTTTTACGGCTCAGTGATTGTGTGCGACCTTCGATGAAATTATTTATTGAAGCGGTATTCTGGGGCGGCTCTATGTCCAATAGAAAAAGTCCAATGTCAATATGTTATCTTATGCATGGTGGATCGCCACACAATCAGTTCTGTAATAGACGTTAAGCCATCTGTAAGCTTAGAGTGCTGATTCTTCAAAACGTTAAAGGAACATTGAAATATCTTCGTAGTACATGTTTAATTATTCTGTCCTTCACACCAGTCCCAGTGAAGAATTTAGATTATTTAAATGAAGTTAAAGTTTTATCTGTAAAATATAATAAACATATTTTGCTGCATTTCATCTTAAAAATGATATCGTCATCATATGTAAATACGCGCTTTATAAAGTGGCCCAGGTTGTGAGATATTATAACTGTAGTGCAAGTTTACAGTGAGTTAATTGTACTTCTAAGTACAAACAGTTCTACAAGGAGCAATTGATTAAGTGCGTTTAAAGTTCTTGGGATTAAACTGTTTCTGAACTGCGAGGTCCGTACAGGAAAGGCTTTGAAACGTTTTGCTGTGGCTGAGGTAGCGTGTGCTTGATGCCGTATACCGATAATTCTCTTTCCAATCAGCTGCTGCTGTGATTCACACTCAGATACAGTGATACAAATACTCCGAGTGGTGCAGTGAGAGAAATATGGAAAAAGATGATCCGCTGTGGCAACTCCTAACGGGAGCAGCGGAAAGAAGAAGAAGGTGCAGTTAGAGTAACAACGCTAAAGCAGTTATGGTATTTGGTATACTATGGCTATTCCCTGGACCATTATATTGTTACAGGTTAATTACAATCAGATGCATTACACTAATAAACAATATGTGGTTAGTTTCAGTGTATTTATAAAGCCGCGTCTGGAAAATAAGGAGTAACCACACAGGAACAGTAGCACTGCTTTGACGCTGGGTGCCGCCAGTCTGCAAAACCGAGCGGAGAACTTGTGTACGACAAGGCATGAGGTACCGTGGAAAAGTGCATAGCTTTACCCCAAGTGTAGGTTTTATACATCGCGATTTGAACGTGGAAAAGTTCTTATGCAACATTTCTGTGCGTACGCACCGTTTATACATGAGGCCCCAGGAGATGAAAAAAGAGAGAATCTAAGTCTTAAACAGTTTCAGGTTGAAATCAACTAAAATTCTAAATCCCAGTACACAAACTAGAAACATATGTTAAACTAGCAAGAATTCAGAGTTCTGAATGACTTTAATAGTATTGCAGTGATGACAACCTGCATTATAACACATGGTAATCATGTGTTGGTTGTAATAATGCCAATAATTAAAGCACAGCTTTAGAAAAGCAGTAGAACCCAAAATGGCAGTGCATGTGTCTGAAATTAATCCACACAATCACACTGCGTTTGAAGTCACAAAAATAATTAAATAATAATTTAATAATAATTAATAATTAAAGAACAGCAAAGTCAGAATGAAAATAAAAATACAAAATAATAACAGAAATGCATTCTGCATAGTTCAAAACCTCTAAAGTCATACCATCTTACATGTCCCTCTACCTTCTAGCAGCCATGTTGTCCCCCAGGCTGCTGGAAAACTGCAGAATCTGGCAGCCAGCATGAGAAGAGAAAGTTGCTCTGGTTCGGTTCTATTTGTGTTAATCAGCTTGGAACTGCTTTGTTTTACTGTGTGTTTAAATAAATCTGTATCTTTAAGTGTATTAAAATTAAAATAATCTCATATGGTGACTACCACCTAATACAGCCCTCTCTAGGAAAACATACTATTTAAGGGACATGGATACTTGTAGTAGTTCATTTTCTGTCTGTTTTATTAGAATAAAGAACAACACAATTAAATACATATAGCTAAAGCAAGGACTGAAAACATTTTCCAGTCATATTTTATTAGTTTTATCTAATTTAGACATTAACAGTTTGTAGAGTCTCTAAAAGATAGCTCTTAGTTTATAATCCAAGGATGAATGAGTGCTCTTTGATTTGTGAAACTAAATTCAGTATCATACTATGGTTATGGTATTTTCATTTGGCAGCTTTATTATTTACAAGAAAAAAGTTGTTAAATTAGAAATGTATTAATATTTTTAAAGCAAATTGAAATACAAGAATATAACAAATAGTAAAAGAAAAATGCCAATTTCAATAACAAGTAAAAGGTACAAAAACATAAAAAAGGTATGATTAGAAGAATCACTTACTGAAGTGATCATAAATTACAATTGAATTCAGGTAATTTATAAGCCTCTGATAATGGTAAATGAAAAGTCAGGAAGGAATATGAAACAAAAATAAATAGAAAAATAAACCTCCAGGGATTCCAAGGCCAAGATGCAACTGGCCATTCTATAGTACTTAAATTACATAAAGTTATTCATTATTGTCTGCATGTAATGAAAAGTCCTATCAAGATTCTGTTCTGCATGCATTATTGTAAAACTAACATGATTCACCATTTCCAAAGGAGGCTGCAGAGTACCTTGGCCAAGAACCAGTCATGAGAGCTTCACCTTAGGATACTTGAAAGAGAAAAAATGCAAATTAAGACATTTCACCATTTTAGGTAGAAAATTAACAAACAAGGCAGACTAGGTGAGGTGTATATAGAAACAGTAAGGACAAAATAAATATATAGACAATTAAATTTCAAATTTCTCATAATTTATAGTTTTTCACAAGGCAGAGAGACAATAACCTCCCAGCAGATACTTAGTGAATTAGAAATTGTTGTGAGAGAAACAGCGACAGAGAGAGAGAGAGAAGTGCAGTTTAGATTTAAAATGCTGAAACCAAAAATAAAGGGAATTCAGCTTGCAATATGTAGAAAGGTGAGAAATTGGCTTAACCACTGGAAACAGAAGGTTTCTTATTAAACATAATAATATTTGCAAGTAAAAAATATTTATGTAGATGTTCAAAGTAGCAAAATCTTTTTTATATAGTTTGTAGAATAACAAAGTGTAAATTTACAAAATTATTCTTTATTGCGTATTATCTCCTTTTGTTGTAGGCTGTAAAATTTGAGCCTTACCATGACAGCTCCCTTGCTCGATTTCTTCTCAAGCGTGCCCTGAGAGTAAGTATGAAAACATATATTCCCAAATAACGACATCAGACTATTCTGTAAGTTTAAAATTAATTATCTATATCTCTCGAACAGAGTAAAAGAATAGGCCACCTTTTGTTCTGGTTTCTAAGAAGTGAAATTGCTCAGTCCATGCACTACCAACAGAGATATGCAGTAATTCTGGAAGCTTATTTGAGAGGATGTGGAGAAGCTATGCTTCAGGACTTCAAAAAACAAGTAGAAGTCACTAAAGCCTTACAGAAAGTGGCCAAAGAGATTAAAACTGTGTCTGCGGAGAAGTATGATGTATCTGCTCAAGGTAAGTGACCAAAATAATTTATAAAACTTTTCACCAGCCCAGTCCACACCTAGAGAGCATTTGTCAGATTTTTTAAGATTTCTTTAATTGTAACTTACTTTTGCTTCATATTCTTGTTTTTGTATGTTTTAAATCAATAATTTTGCATGCTGTACAGTACTTTCATTATGATTTAATGTGTGGCAGAAACACAGAAGTGCACATTGTGCAGCAATTGCTCCAGTATGAAAGGATAACCGTGCTTTTTGTACATATATGTGGGTATTGTCACTTGATGGCCAATGGAGTTTGTGAGAGTCCTGACATTGTGCAGACTGTGTATGCAACTTACTTACAAGCATGCTAGTACACTCGTATTCATAAATAAAAAGCAAAAAACACTTGTTAACAATGTAAAACAACAGTTCATAACACACTTTCACCTAATGTTAAAGAATTTCTTATACTGTATGTATAATGTATACTAAATCCTTTTCTGGTAAATTAAACTTTAAATTATTTTCTGTCTAATTAAAAGTGTGTGTCATTTTAATGGTTGATGGTTAAGAATTCAGATATAAAATGCGATCAAAATTTGCATCCATATGAGCCATATGTGGTAGGCTAATTGAATAATTGGCCCAATATGGATCAGTAAATACACATACAGTATCATGTAATGGACTAGTGCAGGGGTCCTCAATCCCAGTCCTGGAGAGCCTCAGTGGCTGCAGGTTTTGTTCTGACCTGGTTGCTTAATTAGAAAGCAATTCTTGCCAATAAAGCACTAACAAGCTATGAAATTAAATGAACTCTGCTATGTCAGGTCATTCTCATATCCTAGATTTTCTTTCCCTTTCTATCATGCAAATGATTTGAGGGCTAAAATGGACGAGTAATTCTCAGTCCTTCACTTTTTTCTCTTCATTTTTCTTCCAAGTATTTAATTAAACCCAATAGTGCAGATAAATACTCACATATATATAAATGTAAATAAGCTAAATGGAGAAATGCTGCTCTCTCTTGTCATTTGCATGTTATTGATAATAAGGAGCAATTAAAATTAGCTGTTTAAGACAAAATTGAGCAATAAGGGCTCAAAATCACTAAAGTGAATCAGAAGTGTTACTTTAGCAATAAGTGCTTTTTATTAAGCAACTGGGTTGGAGCAAAAACCTGCAGCCACTGCGGCTCTCCAGGACCGTGATTGAGGACCCCTGCATTAGTGTCTTGCCCATGTGTATTTTCTGCATAGGTGGAGAAAGTACTAAAAAATCTAATCAAGTAGAAATATTACTACTAAGACAAAAATGTACTTACGTAAGAGTTAAAGTTCTTTAAATGGACACTACTCAAGTAAAAGTTAAAAAGTAGGCTGGTAATGCTTTAGTTTAGGTACTGCAAAAATGCATCTATTACTCATTTACTCTCATGTAACAAGACTTTAACAAACACTTCTTTGTGTCTTCATAACACTTACACAGCATCAGTAAAGTGTTTATTCATCTCCGCATTGTGACCTACTAACAAATCTTTTTTTTTGGTGTGGTCTGAGGTGGCTTAACTGAGACACAGTTGATGTTAACATTTTTGTATAAGACCTGTGAATCCTTCATATTAACAAGTAATTTAGATACATAAGAGTAAACGAGTAATTGATGCATTTTTGTAGTACCTAAACTAACATGTTACAAAATAACAAGTAAAAGCACAATTTAGTTACTTAAGAAAAAAACATATCCATAATGTGTTTTTAAAAGTATTAGCAGAATATACACAATAAAATAGATTTTAGTGATCGATAGGTATATATATAATGTATATGCACACTTAGAATCAAAAACAAATACAGTACAGTGATTTTCCTTCATAGTCTTCATTTACACAATCCTTAGCAAGTCAGCAGGTGTAATGTGATACGAATGTCCGGTGAATCACACCAACTAGTTTGTGACTCACTCCAGTAAAATCAAACGGGTTTGATTTTATTTTTAGTCATGGAGGTGGGCTCTGTGTGCACAATAACTGAAAACCAATGAATGCTCATCCAGAAGTACAATGCATATAATGCAATGATGAGGAATAAGGAACATGGGTTTTTAGGACCTCACAAACAAGTGAGAAGCTTATCTGTTAGATGTCTTGTGTTTTATGTTCCACTGCAGGAATAAAAAAGAAAAAAACAGGGCCAATATTATAGATGAATGTGCCGTAGCTGTCAAACCTTAATACAGCATGGGCTCCATCACAATGAATGTCACAAAAGGGAGCAAGCATGGCTGTGCTGGAAGGTTGGCAATAATTGTGACATGCTTGACAATTTTCAGTAATTGACATGGTCCTGTGATAAGACCAGCAAAGCGACCAATAAGTCTGATATACCCAAAGCAACCTGGATATTTCAAATACCAAAACATGCAATGAAATGCATGGTAAGCAAGTAATCAAAATAATCTCTAAATTTAATCTTAACAGTGTAGTTATTATTATAAGATATAAAAGGCTTACAGTTATGCAATAGCAGACAAAAGACTTCTGAATCCTGTTGACATCAGGCCAGTATAATGTGCATAGAACCAGCATATAGAAGCAAATTTTAAAAACTCCAACCAAAGTTAACTTGTTATCTCTGTATTGCAAAGTAGAACACCAATGAACAAGCTACAGTAAAATTCTTGCAATTGTGCCACATATCCTTATATACTGAAAATAAAAAAAAACATACCGGCACATCTTGCAGAAGTTATCAGGAGATACATAGAGTTACTTATATTTTGTCAGTTGTTTTAGTTGAAATATGTGCTTAGATGAATACATGTAGCACACGCGCTCTCAGTATAATGTTAAAGGAGTTTTTTTTGCTAAGAGGACACAGCCGTTGCCAGCAGTCCATCGTGGTGTGATCATTTCTTAGGTGTTGTATGCACTGTGAAAAGCAGGCACTATGCACTTGTCATTACAATTCTCAGTGTGGTATTTTTTTCTGTAGGATTGCTCAAATGGTGAAACCGAATATTCCTACAAAATATTACAGGCTTACCAATGCTCACTATGCACAGTTAGGAAATGATGTATATGCTCCTCATGCATATATTACACACTGAAGGGCAGATATCTTTAATCCTAGCTTTTCCTTTTGGACAACTGTGCACTACTTCTTTCACAACAGTAAGTGGTTATCAGAAAGTTACAGTAATATTTTTAAGTACAATTAATTATGATTTTTATCATTTATTCAGTATTTTAAACACCCCACTAGCTTAAAATTCAACTTACCTCTGTAGGTTTTCATAATTTTGAGGAAGAGTTCTTGTATGCAGGTAGCTCCACAGTTTTTGGGATACTACAGTTTATACCGCATAAAAGCTGTTTTGTCCTTAAAACTGGACAGTTCTTCTGAATGTGAACATTGAACATATAGTACCATCTCTTTTTCATAAAGATTGTGGCTGCTACCAGTACATAGAGAACTTTCCGCTGCATTTTCAATTGCACAGACATCTGTATGTGCAGCAGAAACACATTTTCATTTCTTGACCAATGCACTGGACCATAACATATGATATACTATAACGCATTTACTTATTGTGCCTCAGAAAACAAGAAAGCTGCACGTCATTTACTAAAATACTTAGTGCTTCCAGATCCTGACCCACTACCCCAAACATTTTTTATGCAGTTTTATTTTATTTGACCACTGTGAACTAGGATTTTGAACACAGTCAATTACTTGCACTCTCTAACAAGGTAGAAACATTACTAAATAAATCCACTTTGTAAAGAGTAAAAGTATTTGCATTTTAAAATACTTTAAAAAATATGATTCACTACATAATCTACTCAAGTACAGTAATGAAAGTAAATGTAATTGCAGTAATTACTTTCCACCACTGTTTTTCAGCCTTCTGCTTCCATGTATCAGAAGCAGGTTCAGAAAATGGATGGGTAGTTCCTGTTGGAGGCCACAGGGTGAAAGCCACTAGTCTCTGTGATGTCTAAAGGTACCTAAGTGCCTGACAGCCTACAACAACAAAACAACAAACTCTAAATAAAGTCCATCAGCAGACAAATGCCCCACCCACTTTAGTAATTATTGTTGTTATAGAACAGTAGAATGGTTTTAACAAGAATAGGCTATTCAGCCCAACAAAGCTTGTCAATCCTATTCACCTAATATATTCAATTAATGTTTTTCTTCCACTTGAAAGAATGGTGTATTATATTATTCAACAACTCTAAACATGTTCCAGGTTTTACTTTGTTTTTACCAGATGGATCCTGTTACAGGGTAAAAGAACAATGACAACAAGGCAAGGCTTATAAGAACAATGATATTACTGACCTTAAGAAAAGGAAACCTGGAACAATACTGGATAAAAGGCAAGGCCTGAAGCAACATAGTCTAAAGTCAATCCACCATACAAATTCAGAGAGTTTTGGGGATGTTTATGTAACAAAATGATAGGGTTATGATAATGCATCTTGTTAAAAAATATTTTGTTTTTGTTAAACATCTTCTTGCCAAATATCTTTTCAAAGCCTCAGAAGAAAATCAATGTATTCTAATTAATTCATCCATTGATTCCCATATTCATCTTCTGGCCTGCCTTAGTTCACTTATTAAGTCAAGTGGCCAGATCCGATCCAAACAACATTCAGGCAAGGAAGTAGCCAAGCTGGAACAGGATGTTGCATAGTTTTTACATAGCCATTACACCTTATTATTATATTTCAGAAACATAATATATAGTTACATTCTTGAAACTGCCTAAACTAATTTAAGGTCATGGGAAGCCACAGCACATCCCAGCAGTATTAGGTGCAAGGAAGGAGCCTCCTTATTTTTAACTATTTCACCTATGCTTTAGCTTTGTACATTTAAACAATACAGTGCATTTACCATCATCAGCTGCCCCTCCTAAGTAAAAGATGATTATCTTTGATGAAACAGCCTTTGAGTATAAAGATGGCTATTGGGAAAAATTTGATGTCTCTTTTGACAGAGATAATATTTGTTTCTGGTGCTTTGTTGTTTTCCATCTACACAGTGGTTTTCCTCAGTTAGGGATTGAAGAGTTAATTGCATACTTAGTACAATAAGATGAAATTGTAAACACTCTCGTCAGCATATAAGGGTAAACATGTTTTAAATTTGGTTCTGTCACTGAAGTAAAAGTAAATGCTAATTCCACCTTCTGGAATGCCACAATGGTGCAGTCAAGTATCCTCCTTCCACACTTCCTAGGGCAAACAAGGAGATTGCTGTAAGAAGAAATGAAGTGTGAATTAAATAAAAGTTTTCTTACTGAGTGTTTTATTTTGCTGAATTTGTATAGACCTAGCACAATTATAATCTATCTTTGTTTCTGATCATTTTACCTTTCATGACGTCAAAATAAACTTGTCCAACTTGATAGGTTCCCATTGATGGTTGGTGTGCATTCAACTTTTTAGTGGCATGGAAATTAAGTCATTGAAGAAGATAGGAATGTAATCTAATGTACTACACCAGCACCACAAGTCACTGAAAAAATGAAGATGAACTAATTTATATTTTATATTCCTTTTTACAAAGAAACAGTCACAAACTAGGCAAAGATCAAAATATAAAAAAGGTGTGTAAGCAGAGGCAGAGGTATAAAGTGATACTGGACAATAGGCACTACATTCTAGACCGCAAAATTAACAAAGGGGGTTCACATAGGTTTTTGAATCACAATGCAGTGTTTCAATTTTCATTTACCTTGCAACTGCTGTTCTCATCTTTTGCCTGCTGTATAATTAAAACTGACATGCAGAGTCTGGGTCAAACAGCATAAAAAAACAAGCCACAGATGGAGACCTTGCCCTTACTTTACAATTATCCATTGACTGTGAAGGAGAGGGATTGGCTGTAAAATGTAATAGTTCCCACAATGCCTTGTGAATGGAACCCGGGCACAGACAGGCAGACATTGTTTTCCACCACCACACATTTATTTACAAGTCTATTTACAATGTTCAAAGTGCACACACAAACCCCCAAAGTCCTGGCCACACACTATGCCTTTCTTCGGACACACCCGGATGTGCTCCAGGTTCTTTCCCCCCCGTGTGGCGGAAGTGCTGAGGTCCAGGGTCTCCAAGGCCTCGGGGCACCCCCTGGCGATAAACACGGGCCCCTACAGGGTTGAGCTTCCAAGCCCTCTACCCGTGGCCCCCAAAACCACCAGGGTGGTGGCCCCCACGTGGTCCAAGGTGGGCGCACGCCCTCTTCCGGTCCTTCATGGCATCCCCAATGAAGATTAAAATGGCATAACTTAATGTCAGCTTATTTGTGAAATAGAGGTTGGAAACCTTGATAGATTATGATATACTAAGTAAAATTGATGAGCTCTGAAGAAGTCTGCCAATGGGAATACTGGATGTGGTGCAGTCAAATAGGTTGTTTCTGCACTTATCAAGGCAACCAAAGAGATGGTTCCAAAAGTTCTTGCCCATAACTTAATTAATAAAGATCACCTACCACAATGCCTCAGAAGAGACTCTCAGTTCACAGGTGTTTCATCAGAACCAATGAAGAATTCTTACTTCTGCAGCTTGCTTCTTGTTGTACATCCCTGTTATTACAGTAGAGGTCGTCTTTCTACACTCCATTTGAGAATTTAGTGCATATACTGTACAGTGTAACAGAGAGATATTATATTATATTATATTAAGTACTTTCCTTTCAAAAAGTACTTGCTTCAACTTGAAACAAATTGTATAAGTATACAGTATAAAGGGCTTGAATCAAGGGTGGGTTTACAGTAAAGTATAACACAAACGCAGCAAAACAAAAACTCTCTAACTGCCCCTCGGTCTTCATTGACAAGTGCCCTTAGCCACTTGATAACAATGTGATGACTAGCCTGCTTCCCATTGCAACTCATTTAGATTGACATCTGTCCCTCTCCTTCTTGATAGAATTCTTGTCTCTGCTTTCTATTCATAATTAATGGAAAATTAGCAAGAACTGATAATTTACTATGTACAGTATATCAGAGTCTGTAGCCTATTTATGGAATTAGGTCTTGCCAAAAGGGCCTCAGATGGTTTTGCAATCTGTTCTCCTAACTTTGTATTTATGGGCAATAAATTCATAACTTTTCCAGACTTGTCTGCCTACCACAATATAAGAACGGGCCTGAGTGCTTTCTTCCTTTTTTCAGTATAACAGTTCCTGATTTGATTGAAATGAGGCAAATAATCAAGGGTGCGTTCAAATTATATGGGTTTCAATAAGTTGTTTAAAATATACTTTATATTTTTTGTTCAGAATAAGAAGTCATATGGGCAGTAAGGGTATGAGCAAACTTCAGTTGGCTATGCTGTCCTTTAAATGGCAAAAAATCTTGAGGGAATAAAAGAGTGTGGATTACAAAGGGTGAAGGATTCTTTAGAATGGAAGTGTTACTGTGCCTATGTCGCTATGTTGTCAATGTGTAGATTAGGAAAGGTCATAAAAAGGAGAAGCAGTAATACCCATAAGTGTTTATTTTTTACTATATAGTACTATATGCACTCCGGTCCTAATTTAGGATCCTGAGGTGGTTTTTTGTGCGGCAATATGCTGTATCAGTGCATGCTTCCAACCTCATCTTCCTCCTCCTCCTCCTCTTTCTCCACTTATTAGTATTATTATTATTATTACTATTATTACAGTCTTTCACATGGACTATCAATAATTTGGACTGAATGTGCCTCTCAGTGTAACAAGCAGCATAACATAACTGAACAATCACATACACTTAAGATTAAAAAGACTTACTTTTTTACTAGGATATTACTTAAGGTGTAAATAAAAACAGTGAAATGCTGTAAAAGGAAGCAAATGCAGTCAGAGAAAAAAGTGAAGATAATGACAAGCACTGAAAATAAAAATCTAAATACAACTTACTTTAAAGATAAATGTGTTTATGCCTTTACAGTATCTACATAGTGCATGCCCAGTTCTAGTTCTAAATAGTTGATTTGGCTTTGTGAATGTCATTCCTTTCTACACATATCAACCTGTATAAGAAACAACAGATATTAACCTTAGACAAAATATATTGGCATTCAATCTCCAGATATCTGTATTAATTAATAAAAATTAATATATCAGCCAGACGTGATCTTATTAACATGACTGACAGCTATATGCTGGCTTCAGATTCATTATAGCCCGGGACGCCTGTGAATTGGTCAGCTCATGATTGCAAAGGCTCAAAGATGCTTTTAATGCAATCATTACTGCTTAATACATCTCTCAGAATTTATGCGCTTAAGGGGTGACATTTTGAAAAATAAATAGGAATTTTTTTTTCTTTGCATTTCACGTTTCTGTAGAAACAATCAAATCTATGTCACAAATGAAAAATTATATCACACGTAAATAATAACATGTATAACTTTGTTGTTGAGTGAGTTTCTTGACCATTTTCATTCTAGACA
Source organism: Polypterus senegalus (assembly GCF_016835505.1). Lineage (NCBI taxonomy): Eukaryota > Metazoa > Chordata > Cladistia > Polypteriformes > Polypteridae > Polypterus > Polypterus senegalus. The sequence goes on from NC_053161.1 coordinate 65,443,811, forward strand.
CCAACAACAAAACCTTCCTATCTTGAGGAGTTATATATTTATTCAATGCCATGATACCTTATCAATCATTGAGAAAGCACATATTCTTCTCAATAATTAACATTGTCCGTCTACACACAGCATATCAAACATCAAAACAAGAAGAGGTTCAGGTGTGTAGCAAGCACACATTAACAAGTCTGGCAAGTGTAAGGTGTTTTTACTCTGCATGCATTATGATTTTTTTTTAAATCTGCAGCTTGCTTGGGAGCTGGATTCTGAGAAACTGTGGCTTCTCCTGTCTTCTGTAAATCTTGTGATCATTCTTGGCTTTTTTTCCTTTTAGAAAATACAGCCTTAGGAGACACTCACCCTTTTCAGCGAGAAAGGCCTGTATGTATGAGTTACATAAACAAATGCTTTTTTTGAGTTGTGAAGTTGTGGACTGTTTTGTGGGTGACGTGATCTGCATGCTTTATATATTGAGAATAAGTGGAACCTCCTGCTGTTATTTGTAAAGTTTTTTCAGGCATGCTGCCCAACCTTTTAAGACTGACTTCAAGTTAGGCCAAACAAGCAGCTGTTTGTGGCTTAGTTGCCAGAAGCTGTCTTTTCAAGTCTTCATATGGCCATGGTCTCAGCACTCTTCATTGTTAATCATTTTATCTTTCTTAGTCAAGCTTCAGAGCTATTCTTTTTACTACATGATGCCTGTCATACTGATAATCTTGTACAACAAAATACAGCTTAATGTTCAATGAGAAATCAATTTCTTGTATAGACTTTTTAAAGATTGTCAGTGACTTTAAACTCTTTGTAATGGATTGCACTGTATATTATTTAAATCTGTGAGATTTAAATCCAGACATAAAGTCAAATATTATTATTATTATTATTATTCAATTTGAATCCAGTTATTCCATCACAGGCTTTTCAGGTTGGAGGACTCTATCCAGGTATCACTGAGTGCAAGGCAAAAATGATCACTGAATTAAATGGAAGACCATCACAAGGCATATATCCATACTTACTCATGCCAGGGTAATTTAAAGACGCATTTCTTTGGTATGTGGGAGAAAATCTAAGTACCAGGAGAATTAAACACCCACAGATACAGAGAAAATGTTGAAACTCCACATAGACATGTGAAATGATCAGAAACGTACCAGCAGCATGGTTAAATCTTTCTCGCAGGATGTATAATGCTGCTCGTTTTGTGAAGGAAGGGGCGGCTGAACGCACGCTAAGGAGAATCAGTTGGATCATATGCTTGCTTGCTAATGCTGCTAGGTGAGCTGTGTGTTCTTTTTGTCGTGCTGTACGTCAATCATTTAAAAGCCCCGTACAGCAGCTGTCTTTTTGCCACTTTGTTTCTCTGTTGTGAAGGGGGGGCTGAATGCACGCTAAGGAGTTGCAGTCGGATCATCTGCTGGCTTGTTGCTGCTAGCGAGCTGCATTTTCTGTTTTTTGCGCTTTGCGTCGATCATTTCAAACCCTGTACAGCAGCTGTCCTTTTACCACTTTGCGTCTCTGCCGCTCCCGTTGTGAATTGGGGGGGGAATGGGTGGCTGAAAACACACGCTAAGGAGGAGCGGTCGGATCATCTGCTGGCTTCCTGCTGCTTGCAAGCTGTGTATTTTGCTTGTCGCTTGCCATTGTTTTAAGAGCTGGGAGCACATGATGTCTGTCTGCCAAAGCATTCCAACAACTGCTTGGTTAGATGTCCGTGAACTTGTTTTAAATGTTGTCTCACTGCCTTGTCTCATGTGACATTAAAGTGTCTCTCGCAGGACATCAAATTGTCTTCCGAGAAGATCACGTCTCGTCTTCCTAGTCTCCCTCCCAGGATTTTTTTTATAGTAGAGAAATATGTTCACCTTTTCAGTGTAATAATAACATCCAAGAATTAAGAATTAATACTGAATAAATCATCTCAAAGATTTTACCAAACAAGCTAAGACAGCTACACAAAATATACTGAACCCAATCAACAGGCTTAGTTGGATAATAAGGACTTGGGAATCATACTATTAGCTGGTGCTCCATTGAGATTTGGTTTCTACTTTTTACATCTTGTTGGAGCAGTTGACCCAACCTTTCTGTAACAGGAAAAAATCAACAAATCACCATAAAAAGAATTGATAACAAAATAATATATAAAATGATTCCTTATGAAGCAAAAAAACAGCTTTTAAAGGTAGCTTTCAAAAAATAGAAAGACAACAGGGGAGGTGAAGCATATTACAGATTATATATTGATGATGTTCTGTAACAAAAAAATAACAAAACCTTTCCAGTTTTTTACAGATTTTTTAACTATGTTAGTAGGAGTATACTGAAGTACAGTTACATCTAAATAAGTAAAAGATCACAGCAATTGATATTTCACACAATGTAATAAAATTACAAAAGTAAAAGTTACATTGGTATATTATGTATCCCTGCAAAGTCAATAAATGTAACTGTTTTCTGTACTCTAAATGTATTCAATAATAGAAATAGCCAAAAAACGAAAGAATGGGCCATACATAATTCAGAATCTGTTCAAACCAAATGTTACCTACCCTGGTTAACTTTCATCTAGAAGGGAGTCAGTTTCTCCTCATATCTGAATATAGTAGGTGCTAACCCATTACTTAGGATCACATCCTTGTCGTTTCTTATTGTACCAGAAATATTTGGGCGTCAGCAGGTATCTCGGCATTAATTGAAACATATCACAAACAAATAATAAATGTGTATGTTTTATCAGCAGAGTAGTGGAACAGTGGTTAGTACTTCTGCTTCACAGTTCCAAAATTGCAATTTTTTGTTATTTTATTGTTTTTTATTTCAGTATTCAGATTCTTTTGACTCTACAGTATCTGTTACTTGAGAATAAGTCCTTAAGGGGGAAATAGGGGACCTAACTAGAAGTTAGATAAAATAGCATTTTGAACAGTCAGTCAGTCAGTCATTATCAAACCTGCTATGAAATATAATAAAATACTTTAAATATATGGAAACAATCTTGTTGCAGCGGGTGATGCAAGCATGCTCCCTTTGACCTGTATTTCGTACTTTAGTATCTATATATATAATTCACTAAGGCAAGACACCCATGGAAAGCACGCCGGAAGGGGGGTGGATTCACTAAGCCGCCGACAAGTAAGACACTGTGAGCCATGCCCACCAACTCCAAGACCATTGGATACGACGACAACTCGCAGAGCCACGGCCACCAACTTGGACGCGATGACACAGAAAAAACTGCGTCATTTATATTCGTCTGTCGTAGAGGCCACATGCAGCTCCGAGCGACGTTGACTGTTCATAGAGGCATGTTTCTCGCAGAGGTGAATCGCCATATGCAGCGTGTAAAACGGTTTGCGAGGGGTATCCCATGGGATCCTTAAAACAATCCTTTACAACTGAGGTTAAAACACAATGAAGTAAGCAGTCTTTAAAAACCGAGATTTCGGTAATGACGCACGACCGCGTGCACCATAGCAAACTGTTTTACACGCTACATACAGCAATTCGCACTACTACTTGGTGTCTTGGTGGATTATATATAGAAAAGCAGCCAAAACCGCACAGAGCAATGAAAAGTCTACGTGGGTCACAGGTGCATGTGGACTGTGCAAAGACGACAACGACTCAAGTGACGAGTTGGAGGTGGGCACATGAGCAGTCAGGGCGCGATGGCGGTCCGCCAGTTTTCAGTCACAGACGTTTGTGTGTTGGTTCATTCCGTGCATTGTTATAATGTTACTTTTCTTGCTGATTTATTACATTTTTGATTTTTCAAATGTTACTTTTCTCCCTGTGTTTAAAAATCATTAAAAAAACGGCCTAATTATGCGGCGTATGGTACGCCGCGGGTTGGCTAGTATATTTTTTATTTTATAAACACTATTTAAATACAGATTGAATACCAAAGTCCATTAAAAGCTAGTTCTTTTCAGTAGTTTTTTAGTACTTTTCATCTGACATTCTCTGATTTACAAAAAAAAATAGCATTCTTGTTTTATCTTTTAGAGCATTACAGTGGAACCTCGGTTCACGACCATAATTCTTTCCAGAACTCTGGTCGTAAACTGAGTTGGTCGTAAACCAAAGTAATTTCCCCCATAGGATTGTATTTAAATACAATTAATCTGTTCCAGACCGTAAGAACTGTATGTAAATATATTTTTTTTAAAGATTAAGCACAAATATAGTTAATTACACCATAGAATGCACAGTGTAATAGTAAACAAATTTAAAAACAATGAATAACACTGGCACAAATCACCCAGTCTCCCTGCTCAGCTGCACGAGCAGGCTGGCTGGCTGGCTCGCTGACTTACTCGCTCTCTCTCTCAGCAGCTCGCACCCTCCCCCCATCTCTCAGCAGCATGCGCTCGCTCTCTCTCTCTCTCAGTAGCACGCGCTCGCTCGCGCTCTCTCTCTCTCTCTCAGAACAGAGAGGAACATTTGAAGAAATCCGTACTTTAATTTATAAACAGGAAGTTCACGCTAATAGCCTTACAGCCCGATCGCTGTACTGTACAGTAAACACTTTTTTTAAAATGAGTTTTAAGCACAGGGAAAAAAAGGAACATTTGAAAAAAGAGAAAAGTAACATTGCAACAATTCATGCTACGAACTGAAAAATTTACTTTTAAAAAATCTGTAATACAAAAACTATAAACCACCAAGAAAACTAACCTTGCATGAGTCGAGTTCTGGCATGAAGTAAGGAGGAACTGGGTGGAGAGGAGGTTACAATTTTGTGGGAGAGTCTGGCTCCGCAATGGAGGGATGTTTTCTCTGTTGTGATTACTCGGGTTTCTTTTGCAGGCAGGCAGGCACGCACACACGCGCAGACATGCAGGCAGGCAGGCAGGCAGGCAGGCACGTCTGACCAAGAACAATGCAACACGTGCGGAAATCATCGTCGCGCACAAACCAAAAGGGAAACTGGGTTGTTCGTATACTGAGTGTGCGGTTGTGAACCGAGGCAAAAGTTTGGCGAACTTTTTGGTTGTGAACCGAGTTGTACGTGAACCAAGATGTTCGTGAACTGAGGTTCCACTGTATTTGAAATGTGTCTGGTTTGCTCCAGATCTCACACATGAATATACAGATACATAAATTACAATTAAAATTTTATTTGATAGAACCATAATTTCTGATGACGACTGATTTTCTTTTTTCAGTTGTTTACCAACTGAGACAGAAACTTGAAAAACTACAGTCAACTGGTTTTCCTGATAACTTCAAAGTACCTTATGACCCAGGTGTCAGAGCAGGTCAGCTTGTGGTAAGTTTGTCTTTTATTTTTCTGTTTAAGTACTGTATCTGATGACTTGTACTATCCATCATACATTGGCCATATTTCAATGGGCCCTGGTATCAAATATCAAGGAGGATTACAAGGCAAACTCTGGGTGAATGGTCAACCTGAGGTAAATTAGTGTACATTTTGTTTGTCTTATACTGTATATCAAGTGTGTATGTGCAGTTTTGCACTGTATGTCATTCATACGGTAGGCTCACTAGTCCTGCTGTGCTGACTGGATTGTCTCTAGTACCCAACAACTCTGTAAGTGTATAATGATAATTGATGGGTGAATGGTCAAACTGATGGCACGGTGGCACAGTGGTAGCAGATCAGGGCTCATGTTCCAGGTCCTCCCTGCATGGAGTTTACATGTTCTCCTGTGTTCTTGTGGGTTTCCTCTGGGAGCTCAGTTTCCTCCTACAGTCCATAGTGATACAGGTTAAATGGATTGGTAATGTTAAATTGGCCTTAGTGTGTGTGTGTGTGTGTGTGTGTGTGTGTGTGTAGTGTGTTCACCCTGCAGTAGACTGGTGCTCTTTACAGGGGATTGTTCCTGCCTTGTGCCCTATGCTTGCTAGGATAGGCTCTGGCCCCATGCAACACTTCTCAGGATTAAGTGGGCTTACAAAATGATATGGTATGGTCAAATTGTGAGGTGACATTGTTATACAGGGTAGCTTGCTTTTTTCCACACACAGATTGAACAGTGTAAAGTAATGGCATCAAAGAAAAAACCATTATGGTTAGAATTCAGACATGCAGATCCAACGACCATCTCCAGTGACACCATTGGAATCATATTTAAAGATGGTGATGACCTTAGACAAGACATGCTGATTTTGCAGGTATTTAATTCTGAGTGCTGTTGTTCCTTTCATCATAACAAAAATTAAACACGATGAATCAATTCAACTGTCACTGATAAATTACTGTATACCTTTTCTTTAATCAGTGCAGTTAAAATGTTAGTAAAACATTCTTCAGTGTTATAGTATTTTAGACAAGAATGTTATTCTTTTCATCTTTACCATGTACACTGAACTAAACTGGCGTGCAGACTTTAAGGTCAAGTTGTGGTTTTTATCAGCAGAATATTTGTTACAACTGACAAAGCCACCTATTGACTACTTGCATTATTTTGTCATGTATAGAAAAGAACTTTTAAGGATGTGTTTTTGATTAATATTTTAATTAGCATGTGTCACAGTTCTTATTCAACTGATTCTTTGTAATTTGCAACCATGACATTTAATTACTGTGTTTCCAAATAGCAGTCAACTTCTGGTACTGAAATTGTGCATGCTGTAATTACCTGGTGATTTGTTAAAGAATCTATGATACTGTCTGTTGCAGTTTATAGTGAAAGAGTGAACCTGGCTGACTGAATTTCTCTTCCACTATTTATTACTTAAACAAATGTGGTATTAGCAATTTTGTGGGCTTTTTTCTGGTTTTTGATTTTTTTGTCTTACATTTTGAATACTTTCTCCTGTGCTTGCCTGCCTTGTCTTCTGGCCTCTTAGTTACTTCTTTTTGACTACAATTTTTAACAAATGTTTACATTTTACATCCTTGTTATAGCTCTTAAATCTTCACTTGTCCATATAGAATGTTCTGTGGCATTGTACGTTTAAATTTTAGTTGGTTCCTTCAAACTATTTAATGAACATTATATGTGTTTGTGTAAATTTTTCTAAATTTATTAGATACTTCTGATTATGGAATCTATCTGGGAAACAGAATCCTTGGACCTGTCACTCTTACCCTATGGCTGCATATCCACTGGAAACAAAATTGGTAGGATTTTTGCAGTACACTGTGAACTATATTTTGAAGACTGTTTGCCAGTTTGTTTCTTCCAAAAAATACTTATCTCATAAAGATTTTAAATCTTAATCTTTTTAGGAATGATAGAAATTGTGAAAAATGCCACAACTATAGCCAACATTCAGCAGAGCACTGTTGGGAATACTGGGGCTTTCAAAGATGAAGTCCTGAATCAGTGGTTGAGAGATAAATGCCTGACTGAAGAGAAGGTAGTATTTTATTGTCAAATAAATGGTCATGCACTTGTATAAATATATAGTGCTATTGGTAAATACTGTGTGATTACTTACTAAGGTTTAAGTTAAATACTCTTTTAGTTTAATCTGCATTAGTTATTATTCATTTGACAAATGCAAGTATATAAAGCCTTGTGCCACTTATATAAATGCAAAAATATCAAATATGTTATCAGAATCATCATTCACCCTTAACCCTCAATCGGATTAAGCAGATTTGAAAATGACTGGAAGGAAGGATATATAAAGGACCATTTATTTTGTGCAGGATTAGGTATAAGCAAAGAAAAATAAGCATTTGAATATAATTGCATGACCAAAAATTATTTTGACATGCACCCTTGCGTTGTATGCATTGTAAAACACCACTTGATCTCATCTACATTGTCTATAAAATCATCCAGTCATGTTAGGAACTAGCTAATTCAATTTTAAGAAAATCTTCCATAACCCTTTGACCTCACTGCCTGTTTGCTCTTTTAGATTTTATTTGCTGTCAAATTACATCAAGTCCTTGACTTTGCCATAGCTGAAGACACATGTAGAAAGTGAACAAAGAAACTTAATTTCAAATTTTCAGTTTCTTACATGGACAGTGGTGCACATGACCTGTGTCTTTTGATCAAGTTAGTGAGCATCAAAAAATATAATTATCCAGTTGGCCATAAGAGGAGGCCAAAAGGCAGTTACTTATCTTGATAAGAGATCTAATATTCCCCATAAATTATCAGCTGTTCAATCATTTGTCTTTCAAACCCACAGGCACACACACACACACGCAATCACATTTAGTAATTTAGATGTCACTAGTTTATATACAGTAACATATCATCATCATCAGGTCCTTCCATGAAAACCCTAAATACAAAGAGGACTGTTTGACTTAGGTTAGGTAGATTGCCCAGAGGGGACTGGGCGGTCTCTTGGTCTGGAACCCCTACAGATTTTATTTTTTTCTCCAGCCTTTGGAGTTTTTTTGTTTTTTCTGTCCACCCTGGCCATCGGACCTTACTCTTATTCTATGTTAATTAATGTTGACTTATGTTTATCTTTTATTGTGTCTTCTATTTTTCTATTCATTTTGTAAAGCACTTTGAGCTACATTTTTTTGTATGAATATGTGCTATATAAATAAATGTTGATTGATTGATTGATTGGATGCTAGACAAAAAGAAATATCCAGGGAATATCCACCCAAACATGGAAAGTGTGAGCAGTCTCGGCCCAGGAATCAAACTCAAGTTCCCAGAATGCAAGTTTACTAGTGCACTTTAAAAGGAGTAACTGTGAATGCTAAAAACCTGTTATTCCTAATATTGAGGCTATAACTATATGAGTACCAATTAACTAGGCTATTAGCAATATGGAACCATACAACTGTTTGGAATGTTTGACATATTATAAAGCTCATCTCTACTAGTTACATACAATTTTTATTATTAGTTTCAGGTGGCTGTAGAAAGATTTGTGCATTCATGTGCAGGCTATTGTGTGGCTACATATGTCTTAGGAATTGGAGACCGCCATAACGACAACATTATGATTACCGAATCAGGTAAGTGCATATGGTTTATACTCATTCTTCATATTCTAGAGAAGTGATTCTCAGGTTCAGTCCTGGAGAATCACTGTGGGTACAAATTTTCATTTCAGTAAACTTCTGTTTTAATTAAATTCATATTACCAAGCTACTGTTTTCTGAGTCTATAAGTTACAGATCTGGATTTGTTACATTTTTATTGGTATGTAACAAGCATTTATGTAAGTTACATGGAGACAAATTAAAGTTTTCACTCACTGTGGCACACTTCGCAAACCATTTGCGAGTCATTCTCATGTAATACAGTGGTGATTTGTGATGTTATGCCACCCAAAAGCAGCAATCTACAACCCATTTTTGGTCATAACGCATAATTTAAGAAACTCTGCTTTATGGATTATTAAAATAAAATCACACCAAAATTTGTTTGAAAGTCGTGTGTAGATAAATTATGCACAATTTAACTAAGTATGATGTTTGAGAATACTATTGAGAAAATTATATTAATTATTTCAGGTGGAGGTAATGTCGTAGCAAGGTATTTCTGTGATCAAGATGAAGAGCTAGTGTTGTACACTGGCAAATATTTCATGGAGCCTAAAACTAAGTTATAGCTGAAGGTGAAACATTAATTATCAAACTGCAGGTTGCTGTCAACATTGAATCCAAGGCTGCACACAACAGTGATGAAAGCAGCGGTCACAGACCAGAGTTACAGGTTTAAGAAGTTTTGGCAAATCCACCATGCTGTATATCATGGATGCACAACCTTGATCATAAAGTGACACAGTTAGCGTATGTTTCTTGGTTCCTTGTTAATTGCATTTTATATTCTCCAAAAGGCAATGAAAATGAGAGTTACATTTAAGTATATAATCTGACAACAAAAAAACTCTGTAGACATCTAATGGCTCAATTTTACTTTAACAATTTTATATTTACCTAAGCAGCAATGCAGATTTCTTTATGGAAAATATATATCAAGTAAATGTTGAGGACAAACATTTAAAATACCGAATATACTCATGTGCTTCAATAATATATTAAACTTTCCTGTTTTCCCCTTCCTTAAGGAAATTTGTTCCACATTGATTTTGGACACATTCTTGGTAATTATAAAAGCTTCATGGGAATAAATAAGGAAAGAGTTCCCTTTGTGTTGACCCCTGATTTTCTATATGTGATGGGATCATTTGGAAAGAAGACCAGCCCTCTGTTTCAGAAATTTCAGGTATGAATTTTAGAACTACTGTATGTGCTAACACTTCAACTCTGCTTCATTCTGATGTGTGTCATCTGATCAGCATCAAGTGAAAGTGCTGGATTAACAATATCTCAACTGTAAAAAACCATCAGCGCACTTTGTTGTGAACATTCAGATGGCAAAGTGCTCACAAAAGACAAAATAAGGAACAGCTAAAAGAGCAGACTTTAAAAAGACAAGAGTCTGAAATACTGGAAAGACTAAACCTAATCTGTGCATCAAAATCCAATGCGCAAAACCAGAGTTAAAGTCAAAATTAACATTGCAAAAGGTCTTTTAACTCATTTGAGTTATTTTCCCCTAACTAACACTATGCTTTTTTTCCAACATTTGTTGTGTAATTTTAAATTTATCTCATGCATGGATAACAAGTATGCAACAATGTCCACCTAAAGACATTTTCATTGATGATACCTGATCACATGCCAAGCAACGGGCATCGTAATTATAAATAAAATTGGTGAAAACCATTTGAAATGACAATGACATCATGGTTAGAACCATAAAAAATAAACTACACATGTAAAAATGTTCTAAATTGCTGAAATCAATTCCTGAAGTGACACAATTAAGTTTTCTAACAGTTTATACAACATGTGAGATGGAATTCCATCCATCCATTATCCAACCCGCTATATCCTAACTACAAGGTTAGCCAACCAAAGCCAACACAGGGCGCAAGGTAGGAAACAAACCCCGGGCAGGGCGCCAACCCACCGCAGGAGAAGGAATTGCTTATAATAATTTACTATTCGAAACATGCTAGACTACATTTACCATCACCATCTCTTTATCAAGTTGGGTTAAACTGAGAATTTTATTAGGGTAAAATAAGGTTATTATTGATAGCTAGGTTAAACATGAGTGCAGGAGATGCCTTTTGTAATAATCTTGCATTTTCTGAGCATTTTTAACCACTTGCAGTTACAATGGGCATACCTACTACAAGAAATAGTTGTCGCTGTGGTATGTGGTATGTTGAAGGAAAAATAATATGCTGATGTCCAAATAAGTTTATAAATATATGGGGATTTGACAAAACTAATGAGCAAATTGAAATTACCAAGAAACACATGGCAGTAATGAAATGCATATCACATGGAATTTTACCTTGTAGTTTATTTTTTTATTGACTGTCTCACACCTCTTTGATAAATGTTATCCCTTGCCTGAGTTACTTAAGTTACTTCATAGTTCATTTGATGAAAATGGCTGGCAAGAATGTGCCATTGTGACAATGCCAGCTAATTGAAGTTCTTGTGAAGGAGGAACTCCCCGCACTTGACATTCATGCACAATGTCATGGTGAATATGAGGACACCTTCATGGTCACTAGCAGTGTCAGGTGATAAGTAAGGCATTTTATAGACCTGAATGTAGACATCCTGAATAAGTACATTACATTTGCCGATGAAGTAGCTTCACCAAAAGCAAGAAAAACAAAGGAGTAACTCATCAGGGAAAATCTGCACATAAAAACAGATATTAGGCTGTGCAGGAAGAAGAGTGTCGTGGTAGAAAAAAATACCCAAATTCAGTTGAGGATTTTGTAGAAGAGTAAAAGTACAGAAATTTGGTTTATATGTGGTAATTTCTTATTTGTATCTTTATTTAAACATAAAATAAATGTGCTCACTGCCTTATTGGTAAAACCTCAATTAGTTTCTGAGTGAATCATTATTGCAGTTTTGTTCTCTATTTTTAGGAGGTCTGTGTCAAAGCTTATCTGGCACTGAGGCACCACACTAACCTTCTGATCGTCCTCTTTTCAATGATGCTGATGACTGGCATGCCACAGCTGACCAGTAAAGAAGACATTGAATATATCCGTGAAGCTCTCACTGTAGGAAAAAATGAAGAGGATGCAGAGAAGCACTTTCTTGATCAGATTGAAATTTGTCGAGACAAAGGGTGGACTGTGCAATTCAACTGGTTTCTTCATTTGGTCCTAGGCATCAAGCAAGGGGTTGAAAAACGTTCAGCATAGCTTAAATGTATATTAAGGCCTTTATAATAACCTAATTGCATGAACTGTGGCCAAAAGCTTTTTGGTTGTATGTGAAGGTAAAAGTAGAAAATTCCGTGCCAAAGCTTCAGGATTATCAAAACTGTACTAGAATATTTTTGTACCTCCCTTAGTCCTCTTTCTTTGTACCACAAGCTGCATAGACATTCCTGCTTTAACAATCCTAAAGATTCAATAATTTCTGGTTGGTGGCCATGTTCATCTCTCTCGCCATTATGACAAAGCTGGATAGAAGAACAGCAACAATAAATTCAAATGAAAAGCAATATTGATATTACATTCTGCACAAATTAATAATGTGAAAATAATGTGAACATTAGGAAAACGGTTTGACAAGAACAAGCTTTTCAACCTAGAATAAAATATTATAATCTGGCAATACCTACATATCAAATGTGTTGAAAATAACATAAAGTTCAGATTTAAAAATCACCAAGATGATATTTCAATCTGCACTTCTGACGTGTTCTATATATCAACAATTCTTTCTACAAAGAAACATTTTCAATCTGTTTGCAAAATCTGTTCTTAACTAACTCAAATTGTTTTCTTACAGAAAAGAAAAAATGTTTTAAATTAACTGGTGGAATCTACACTGTACCTTAATTTATAATTTTAAATACCGAAACCAATTCATCTCTTAATCTTTGTCTGCTTTAACCAAAACGATTCCTCTCTTTCTGTCATCCTGGCAGCTAATATCCTGCAGACATGGACTCAGTCTAGTAGCTGTCCTCTTGACTTTCATTGGTAATGTTATGTTATATTAGCATTATGGAGGCTCAAACTGCAAACAATATTCCAGCAGCTTTTATACAATTTCCTTATACATCTTAAGACTATTATTTGCTTTGTATCAAACCTACTAGTTATTTCAGTGGTTCTGATTTTTGGGGTATAATTACCCTACATTTTTAAAATGTGGTTTAAATTTAACCCATAGCTTCTTAATTTCCATTACATCTAGCAAGTTTGTTATTTGGAGCTTTTTTGATTCAATGATGCGTTTTCTGAATTTTTTCTTGCGTGTTACAAAATGTTAAGTTAACTGAATTATGTGAGTTTGAAAATGTTATGTTATTTCATTAAGTCAAGACAAGATGCCCTTCTTGTTTGCATTTTATCATAAGGAGTTAAATACAATTGTTAAGTGCATTTACCTGTTTCAATCTTTTTTTCACATTTTATTGGTATTTATGGTTGGGAAATTAATGCCACCCATTACTATGACATGCCCATATACACCTTTTTTACTTTAATACTTGTAAGTCATGACTATATATACTCAATAGAGTTTGTCATCTCTCATTTCAGGCTGCATTCAGTTACTCTTTTCTTATGTATATGCTAGCCCAGCATATATACATTTTCAACAAAAATGTCTAAAATATTATTTTAATTACAACAAATTTGATGCTCCAGGATTTCAATAAGCTTGTAGTTCCACTACTTATTAAGCTTCAATCATATTACTTATTGTAGTTGAATAAAATGGTGATACTTGTGCAGGGCATCTCTTTATTACTATAACTAGGGGTTTCCGCCCCCTGCTCGCTTCGCTTGCCCACCCCTGGTTTTGGTTAACCGGATATACAATTTAAAGAGATTGTTATTTTCATTTCATTCATTTTTTATTTCTTGATATTTGACAGTAATAAAGGTGTGGTGAATGAGTTACACGCCAGCCACTTCTCGTCTCTGCCTCTCGTGTTGTGAAGAGGGGGGCTGAACGCACACTAACATTTAAAAGCCTGTACAGCAGCTGTCCTTTTGTCTCACTTCCTTGTCTTGCGGGACGCTAAAAGTGTCTCGAAGAAAATCACGTCTCGACTCAAGATTTTTTTTATCATAATAGAGAGACATGGATTAAAACAGCTTATACTAATGTTCCATGAAAAACTAAGAGCACAACTATTAGATTATTTGTTGGCCATAAAGTATCAACAGACACTTAATACAGGAAATATATTAAGTTTAGAGACACATACATCATTGTTCAATTCAGTTTAATTCAATAAGTGTCATGTAAACCCTTTGTCACATTAGACAACTTTTTCAGCAAGTCGGTGGTGCGATTCCTTTTAGATCATTGTCTAATGTGACCTAACGACTGAAGCCAACTAGTCTGTGAATGGCAAGTTTGATTTTTTCTTCGGTCGCAGGGGTGGGATCTTTACAAACAAGAGTTGAGAGCCAATCAGTGTTCAGCCAGCAGTACAATGCATAGAATAAGCAATGAGGAGACTGAACGCACGCATCACAGAGCACTAGTACAGCACTGGCTCTATCAGGCAGCGCAGGGCAGTGGACCTCACAAACAGAAGACATGTTCCTCTACCTGAAGTCTCGTACTGTACATATCATAACAGAATGAGAAAAAGAAATGAAGGATAGAGAATGCTACTGATCACACTGCAGCTGTTGACACTTAGTAAAGTGCCTTTTCCTTCAAACTGCACACTATTGGCTGTCAGAAAAAAGGGTGAGCACGACTATGTTGGAAGATCGACACTCAGTTGGCCGATGTGACACAGACTGTGATTTTCAGGTTTATAATTTGACATAGTGATGAGATTAGTGACTGCAATCAGTCAATCTGACAAAGTCCACAATAGTAAATTGTGTAATTTGACATTGGTTTAAGTCACAACCTATCCCTACAGCATCAAGTGTAAGGCAGGAAGCAGCCCTGGACACTGTGCCAGCGCAAAATAGATATACTTAATTAGCAGTAGTGTAAAAGCAAGGCACTTTATCATCATGTTCAGTAAATGAGTCATTTTGTTGATGATTTAAATAATGGGTTATTCCATTCCCATTAAAATCATTAAAATTCCATCTTAAATCACAGGCTGTTCTTTATCCCACCTGTTATTTTCCTGAAGCTGTTACCCATAATCCCTGTTGTGGGGCATCCAGTAAATTTAGTCTTGAAACAAACCATAAATTAATTGATAACCAAAAAATAAGGTGTATAATTAGACCAAGGGAGCATCAGGCTAACATTTTTATACGGAAATTAAATTTGTTGATTGCAAAATTTATCAGTTAATTCAATGGGGATTTAAATCCTTACATTGGGGGAAATCCTTTTAGAAAATGTTTTATTATTTTTAAATTTGTGATTTTCGATAAGTCCAACCAAAATCATAACAATTTGATTTTTATACCAAAGTTTTAAAACAAATTAAGAAAATTATTTAAGAAAAAATAAAAAAATAAATGGGGTTTTGGCGCCCATCAGAGCACTAGTTAAACGGTCAAGCGAACCATGAATCGCCCAAAAACTATGTCCTCTGTAAGTCATGTAATTTAAAACTTTTAGAAAGAAATAAAGGAAAAAGTGGAATACAATTTAGATCAGCTAAATACATTAAATGTGCCTTAATGGACACATGGCTCTAAAAAGTAACAAAGCATGGAAATCGGGTTTCCGAACACGATTTAAAATTTTGGGTTTTTAAATTTTTTGACTAGAGGGAGAAACGCTACATGTCTCTCAAATCAAAGAGATTTTAAAAAATTAAAGGTTTTAAACCTCCCAGAAATTAACAAAGACCCCTAACGGGCCCCCAAAAAGGGCAATTTTTTAAAAAAAGGTTTCCGCCCTCCTGGTGTTGTGAAGAGGGGGGCTGAACACACCCAACATTTAAAAGCCTGTACAGCAGCTGTCCTTTTGTCTCACTTCCTGCCCTATGGACGCTAAAAGTGTCTCAAGAAAATCACGCCTCTCACTCAAGATTTTTTATCATAATAGAGAGACATGGATTAAAACAGCTTATACTAATGTTCCATGAAAAACTAAGAGCACAACTATTAGATTATTTGTTGGCTATAAAGTATCAACAGACACTTAATACAGGAAATATATTAAGCTTAGAGACACATACATCATTGTTCAATTCAGTTTAATTCAATAAGTGTCATAAATCCTTTGTCACATTAGACAACTTTTTCAGCAAGTCGGTGGTGCGATTCCTTTTAGATCATTGTCTAATGTGACCTAACGACTGAAGCCAACTAGTCTGTGAATGGCAAGTTTGATTTTTCTTCTCGGTCGCAGGGGTGGGATCTTTACAAACAAGAGTTGAGAGCCAATCAGTGTTCAGCCAGCAGTACAATGCATAGAATAAGCAATGAGGAGACTGAACGCACGCATCACAGAGCACTAGTACAGCACTGGCTCTAACAGGCAGCGCAGGGCAGTGGACCTCACAAACAGAAGACATGTTCCTCTACCTGAAGTCTCAGTACTGTACAAGCATCATAACAGAATGAGAAAAAGAAATGAAGGATAGAGAATGCTACTGATCACACTGCAGCTGTTGACACTTTAGTAAAGTGCCTTTTCCCTTCAAACTGCACACTATTGGCTGTCAGGAAAAAAGTGGGTGAGCACGACCATATGTTGGAAGATCGACACTCAGTTGGTCCATGTGACACAGACTGTGATTTTCAGGTTTATAATTTGACATAGTGATGAGATTAGTGACTGCAATCAGTCAATCTGACAAAGTCCACAATAGTAAATTGTGTAATTTGACATTGGTTTAAGTCACAACCTATCCCTACAGCATCAAGTGTAAGGCAGGAAGCAGCCCTGGACACTGTGCCAGCGCAAAATAGATATACTTAATTAGCAGTAGTGTAAAAGCAAGGCACTTTATCATCATGTTCAGTAAATGAGTCATTTTGTTGATGATTTAAACAATGGGTTATTCCATTCCCATTAAAATCATTAAAATTCCATCTTAAATCACAGGCTGTTCTTTATCCCACCTGTTATTTTCCTCCCCTGAAGCTGTTACCCATAATCCCTGTTTAGGGGCATCCAGTAAATTTAGTCTTGAAACAAACCATAAATTAATTGATAACCAAAAAATAAGGTGTATAATTAGACCAAGGGATAAAACTAGACACCTACCCACAGGGGCATCTGTAATAGAAATTTAATTCAAATTAAAACAAAAAATATATCAGCAGTTCAGAAAGAACCATGCAGTTTTAAATGCTGTTTATTGAACATCTCGCCTCTCTTGGCACTAAAGCTGCTTTGGTAAATGATACAATATTAAGTACAAAATCTGATCTGTGTCTCTTTACTGAAACCTGGTTTAGTAAATATGACACTGTTCCCCTAGCTGAGGCGGCCACCAGATGGATACTGCTCCTTCATAAGTCTAGAGATCTGGTCGAGGAGGAGGCCTTGAATAATTCATTGTAACAAAATGCAAATCACTCCTAAAAATTTAGGCAACTTTTACATCCTTTGAGGTATTCATTTTAAATATGAAAACAGATTCCAACACAATTATAGTGCTAGTCTACAGACCACCAGGGCCATATTCATTGTTCATGACTGAATTTAGCAACCTTCTGTCTGATTTGGCAATAAATTATGATCATGTAGTTCTGATGGGGGATTTTAATGTACACATTGATGTGGAAACTGACACTTTTAGCAAATGTTTTACTTATTTGTTAAATTTAGTAGGATTTTGTCAGATTGTCAAAGGTCCAACTCATAATCATAACCATACATTAGATTTAATTATAACTTACAAAGTTGAAATTCAAAATTTAAATATTACTCCATTAAATGTAGTTATTTCCGATCACTTCTTAATTACGTTTGATTTAGTTCTGCCCATGCCAGCGACTGCAGAGATTAAAACAAAGACAGTGCGACATCTAAATTGTAATTCTGCTTCAAAATTTATAGATACCTTGAGTAAGTCGAGTGTTGAAACGATGTTGGACTTACAGGCCCCGTGCTCGCTTGGTTCAGTTCTTATTTATCAAATCGATTCCAATATGTACAGAAATGTGCTGACAGTACTCCATCATTATACACAGAAGTTGAATATGGTGTCCCGCAGGGCTCAGTACTGGGACCTTTACTGTTTTCACTTTACATGCTTCCACTGGGATCTCTCATTAGGAAACATAATGTTAATTTTCACTGTATGCAGATGACACCCAGTTATACCTTTCATTTAAATCAAATGAAGTTTCTCCGATGTTGTCTTTAATTAGTTGTGTTAGTGAATTAAAGGAATGGATGAATGAGAACTACTTGTCTTTAAATACAGATAAAAAACAGAGATGTTAATTGTTGGAGGGAATGACGCTGATCACAGCAATATTTTGTCGTCATTTAACTCAGTTGGAATCCCAATTAATTTTACTGAATCAGCCCGCAATCTAGGAGTTATCTTTGACTCTAGCATGTCATTTAAAGCGCATATTACAAAGTCGTCCAAAACCTGTTTTTTCATCTTAAAAATATTAGGAAATTAAGGCGCTTTCTAAATAAACAGGATTGTGAGAAATTAATTCATGCATTTATCTCTAGTAGGATTGACTACTGCAATGCGGTGTTCACTGGCTGTTCAAACTGTTCTCTATACAGCCTCCAGTTAATCCAAAATGCCGCTGCAAGAATTATTACAAGAACAAGAAAATATGAACACATAACCCCAGTTCTTAAATCTTTACACTGGCTCCCAGTTAAATTTAGGGCAGATTTCAAAATCCTCCTTTTAACATATAAAGCATTAAATGGCCAAGGTCCGCTTACTTGTCTGAACTTATCATGACTTACAAACCTGAGCGCACATTAAGATCTCAAGATGCCGGTCTGCTTAGGATTCCAAGGATTAATAAAATAACAGTGGGAGGTCGAGCTTTTAGTTACAGGGCCCCTAAACTGTGGAATGGTCTTCCTGCTTCCATAAGAGATGCCCCTCGGTCTCAGCCTTTAAATCCCGGCTGAAGACTCACTACTTCAGTTTAGCATATCCTGACTAGAGCTGCTGATTAACTGTACATACTGCATCTCTGTTGTTAGTCATTAGCACTATAACATAAGTAACATGATAATTATATTTGAATACTAACCCTCACCTATTCTGTTTCTTTTCTCGGTACCCAAATGTGGCCATTGGTGCCACGGCCCACCTGCCAAGTTGTTTGCCTGCCTATGGTAAAGTCATCCCTGATGGAGGATCACAGGAATCATGGGAAAGAGAGGTCCTTTCATCGGAGCAATGTTTCAGCCGTGGCATGGCCAAATGGAGATGCAGCTAGATGGATGAGGTCTCCAGGACTCTAAAAATATCGAAACCTAATTATGTCATATCATCTACTGTTAAACCGTAATTCTAAAATTTTTATTATGCTGTCTTAAGGAATTGTTCTGTTGTGTATATTGTATTGTATTGACCCCCTACTTTTGACACCTACTGCACGCCCAACCTACCTGGAAAGGGGTCTCTCTTTGAACTGCCTTTCCCGAGGTTTCTTCCATTTTTCCCTACAAGGTTTTTATTGGGAGTTTTTCCTTGTCTTCTCAGAGAGTCAAGGCTGGGGGGCTGTCAAAAGGCAGGGCCTGTTAAAGCCCATTGCGGCACTTCCTGTGTGATTTTGGGCTATACAAAAATAAACTGTATTGTATTGTATTGTATTGTATTCCTTCAGTCTTTGTCATTTACCCCTGAAAGTGATCACCATTTCATAATGCCTCCTAACTCCAAATAGCCATTCTGACACTCATTTTGGTATCCTTATGTGACAGATCTAAGTACAGTAGCTGAAGTCTATAATAGTATCCGGATGAAAGTTATGAAGAAAAAACTCAAGGATGTCAATCTGAAAAAGACTTAAAGTTTATTGTGGATTAGTTAAGCTTCTTGAATTGTGTTAATAAAGAGAGTTCAAACAGGCAAGTATTCACATCATGTTGAAAGGCAGTGAGTTTGTACATAAATGTGATGCCCAGTATTCATCTGTGGTTTTCTAGTAAAGTTGGCAATTATCAGTTTGAGGCTGTTAGCAAATTAGTGACACATTCGGAGCAGAAAATAAGCTGAGCATGATTAGATGTCACTACAAGAGGCTGTAAGCGTATTCATTCTCTTGCATGCAAAAAAATAATTACATATGGTCCAAAAGGTAGGCACACATCAAAGATCCACAATGTAACTTGATTCCTGCTTTAGAACAATGTGATCAGTCGTCTTGAATGCAGTATTGATGTGTTTGAATAGAACGCAAAGTTTGGACCAGAGGTTTTTCACTTTACACTGTAAAGGAGTGTCGTTTCAGTCTGTAGTAAGGAGGACGTCAAAGCATAAAAGGAGAGTATTATTTTGGGTAAGTGACTAATTCATTACGTAAATATTAGCATCCCTTTTTAAAAAATGCTGTTCAGTTAAACTGAAATTAAGTAGAGGCCTCTTTTTGCACTACACAGCTTAAATTCAGGTATTTGAACCATGAAATGTAAGGCCAGGAGCCGAATCCCTGCTCTCGAATTGCTATTGATAATTATGGAATAATGGCTCTCTGTACAATGTCTGTAACCAAATAAACTGTAACTTGTCACACATCTGGAAAGAATTATAACCATTGTCATTTCAGTTGATCGTCGTTTTTCTTCTACCTGTGGGGTGTGACGTCCAGCTATAGCATAGTGGAGAGCCACCACAGATAGCTGAGATTATAGCAGCAAAGTGACAATGTGGAGGGTCAAGAAAAGACTGTCCTGGCTGGCATGGCAAAAAAATAAAACAGTGAAACAACATACTGTAAGATAAAGATGAACTGCAGCTGATTTGAATCAGAAGCTTGTGTACAGAAGCTGGTGGGGTTTCCCAGAACTTGAAAGGTGTGATATTCCACAAAATGCATCAGGTGACAAAGAAAATAAAAATAAAGCTTAAATAGCTGCTAAGTGAAATGAATGAACTAATGGGACATTTGATGTGTTGTATTATGGCAGACATTTTTAGCCTTGACTTGGTATGGACCTGACTGTTTCAAAGACCTTGTGAGTGGTTCAGTATTTGTACCAAAACTCTCTAGTGACCTATCATCCAACTAAAGGAAAAACAGGAGGACTTCAGGATAAGAGTTTTTGGCGTAGTTTTTATGAATGAACTAGGAGTCCAAAAAAGCACTTCAAAAATGCTTACTAGAGGGGGATATAACATCAAGACCAGCTAGATAAAAGGAAAAATACAAAATATTTGTAAAAATAAAAAGGTTTATTTAGCACAATATACTCTGTGAATCTCTGTAGAGCAGGGGTGTCCAATGTGTCGATCACGATCGACCTGTAGATTGGAAAGGTAGTGCAGGTAGATCGTGTTGCAAAATTTTTTTTTAAATGTTAGTCTATCATATATCCTCCCTTTGGCATTTGCCACTTGATTGACATACAAGGCGGCCAGTCTGAGATCTCTTTTCTTCTAACACACTGGTCATCCCGCACGCACAATGAAACGAGCGAGCTACTGCAAAAATCCGGCTGCCTAAGTGATCCAGTTAGCCTTCCAATTTATAAAAGAAAGAAGGGATTTAAAAAAAATTGTTGTTTATGGGCTGGATGTAGAATTGGAAGAGGATGTCACAATCGAAGTGCGTTTGTCTGATCTGTCAATCTATCATTGCTATTCCAAAGAAGGAAAATGTGGAAAGGCACTTTCGAACTGTTCATAAAAACTACGAAACTGACAGGACTGGCACTACAGCCACTGTAAAAAATCCTCACACTGTTCCTGTATGGTGCTGAGATGTCACCTCCTGCACTAGGGTCCCAATACAGGTGGTGTGGTGGATGTTGCAATGCTGTATCAGCGCATGCTCCCAACCTCACCTGGGAAAAGTTTATTTTTATTATCATAGTGCTGTTTGTATATCACATCACCGTTTTGTATTTCCATTGGGTGACACCATTTTGCGCGCTCATCAGTGAGACATGACCATTTTCAGAGGCATGGTCTTGTGTGACATGCTGTCTGTTGTCATTAGTGTGACATGTTAAATTTGGCCGTGAAACAGCTACAAGTGTCCACGATTGTATTCTCTATTTAAAATGATTATTTCTTTTGATCTTCTAGATATTTAGAATTTTGGAATGCCTAATTTGTCTATGTCTTCGGTTCTTGTTAAGTAATTTAGATCTCTCCTGTCTTTTCAGTAACTATTCTACTGCCCCGACTACACTTTATTTCCTGGTAGTTTTTATTTTATTAGTATTCTGGTTGTAGAACAGTAGCCAAGATGTTTTACCTTCCATCCATCCATTTCCTAACCCGCTGAATCCGAATACAGGGTCACGGGGGTCTGCTGGAGCCAATCCCAGCCAACACAGGGCACAAGGCAGGAACCAATCCTGGGCAGGGTGCCAACCCACCGCAGGACACACACAAACACACCCACACACCAAGCACACACTAGGGCCAATTTAGAATCGCCAATCCACCTAACCTGCATGTCTTTGGATTGTGGGAGGAAACCGGAGCGCCCGGAGGAAACCCACGCAGACACGGGGAGAACCCGGGTCTCCTAACTGCGAGGCAGCAGCGCTACCACTGCGCCACCGTGCCGCCCTTGTTTTACCTTTTCAAAGGAAAAAATGCACTTGCATTAGACATAAATATGAAGTTCCATAAGTTGTTGTCAAAATATGTAAAACTACTGGTTTGATGGAGGTCCTCAGCTTGAGTTTGCCCAGCTGACACTGGAATATCAACAGAGCACCATGCTATTCTTATTAAGGGTGGAAAACATGATTTGCCTGACTGGGTCTGTCTAAAATATTTGTCAGTAACCATTGGTCATATCTTTTATGGTTAAGAGTTGGACTTCACTGTGGCATTCAGTCTGCTCCTCAACACAAGAACTGAGTAGTTATTAAACTGCATGAGCTTTACCAAATTGGCAGCTACAGTCTGGCTTCAGTGCCAGAACAAGTGGAGTAGAGCAAGGACTGCGACAGTTATGATTGTGAGGTTTTAGAAGATATTTATTGCATTTGTGTACATATTTTGTACCTTCATTTTGATTATGTGACTAATTTTAATTGATATTTTGTTTATGTTATTGAACCACCATTTTATGTAACATTTCTTGTTGCAGTTGCAGCCATTTTGTGTGTTTTTTGAGAAACCATGTCCATGCTAGCCACCATTCCCTGTTGTTATTACGTGACAGTTGGAATTTACAGTGCATGATATCACTGACCCAATGATATTTTGGAATTTAATTAATGACCTCTTATCATTTTTTAATCTTGTCAAATTATTAATCTCTTGGTTTGGCTTTAACTGTTGCCTTTATGGTTTGCCAGTTCCACTTCTGGCAGTACAGTGACTTTCTTCAATAACAACCAGGCCAGACATTTTTTTTCATTTCAAGATCATTTTCATCTTATCTTAAGACCATAAACACTAGAATTGTTCTGAATATTGTGTGCAACAAGAGATGTATGTGTTGTGGTTCATCCAGGGTTATTGTCCTGGCTTAAGTTTGTTTTTGGCATATTTAATGTTCTTCTTGTTGTTTAAGCTTCCATGTTTCATTATTTCTCTTGTTTTTATGTAAAATAATGTTGTTTTCTTTAATTATTTACTGTATAATATTTGTGTTACTATGTGTAATATATTCTATATATAGGATATATTACACATATATAGCATATTTAGAATATATATACAGATACAATTCCGTTACAATGAATATCTTTACAACCAAATTTTAATTACAACAAAGTATTTTTATGGTCCCAACAGTTTCCCCAAATGACACGAGTCTATAGAAATCTTGTTACTATGAAGTACATTCAGCAGATACTTTCATTACAATAAAGTGACTTTGAAATGCTTGAATGAATCATGCGCAGAGCAGTTAGTTCTGTGGTCGCAGCTTAGTTGTGCACAACGATCCCCAAACAGAAACATTGTCAAAATAAAAATCTTTCTTTGGACTTTCCTTGTACTGTTTTTATTTTTTTTTGCT